>NC_142068.1:100523125-100674062 GCF_059756535.1 Pantherophis guttatus | reverse complement strand
GGGCACCAAGAAGAGCAAAGATTGAGAGAGGAAAAAGAAACTAGGGTCCAAGATGAAGGGGTGAAAGAAAAAGAAGGTAAAAAGAGAGAGACGATGAAAGAACAAGAAAAAAGGGCAATAAGAGGGGGGGGCAAGATCAAAAGAGCCCAAGGATCGAAGAGAAATAAGAACGACAAGATCGACAAAAACTAGTAACAAATAAAACATGGAAGAAGAAATAAAAGCAATATCAATAAATATCAATGGACTGAACTCAGTGATAAAAAGGAAAAGAACCTTTAATAAATTGGGAAAACTAAAAATGGACATAGTATGTCTACAAGAAGTTCATATTAGGAAGCAACACAAAAAATTACTGGAGTATCCAAAATTGGGTGATTTGTTTACTGCATTGTCACATCAAAGTAAAAGAGGTGTAGTATTATATATTAAAAAGAAATTAGAACCTAAACAAATATTTGCTGATGAAGAAGGGAGGATTCTCATGGTGGAAGTAATAATGAACTATAAACAAATACTTTTGGTGGTGATATATGCACCAAATGATAAACAAGAAGAATTTTATGGAAGATTACACAGAAAAATAATAGAATTTGAGTATGATAATATTTGCATAATGGGAGACTTTAATGCGATAAGGGAAGTAGATTGGGACTATAAGACGACAAAAGTCAATAAAAAACCTAGAAAACTGCTCCCAAAGGCATTTTTACAATGGTAGAGGAAATAGGCATCAAAGATGTTTGGAGAGAAAGACATTTGAAAGAAAAACAGTATACTTTCTATTCAAATAGACATAGGTCAGGGTCCAGAATAGATATGATGTGGATGTCAATTGATCTATCAGCTAAGATACAAGATATAAGTATTGAAGCAAGTAATCGGGTGGACCATAACCCGATTATGATTACATGGAAGGGACAAAGAAAGAGATTAAGATGGACCTTGAATCAAACAATATTAAATGAAAAAGAGTTTCAAAAATCTATAGAGAAGGAATTGGTTTTCTTTTTTAAGGAAAATAGAAAGGAAGATACCTCATTACAAAATATATGGGATACAGTAAAAGCGTACATTTGAGGGTTGGCAATGACTTACTTGGGAAAAAGAAATAAAGAGAAAAGACAAACACAGAAAAATTGGAAGAAAAATACAAGAAACTGGAGATGGAATTACAAAAAGACATGCAAAGTAAAAGGATTAAAAACCAAATGGATTTGAAAAAATATGAAATGAACTTAATTGAAAAAGAGGACTTGGCTTATAAAATAAAGATGTCTAAGCAAAACTTTTTTGAAAATGCTAATAAGCCAGGTAGATGGCTGGCATACAAAATGAAAAAGGAGAAGGAGAAAAAACTAATTAATCAACTAATAGATGAAGAAGGATAGCTATATTATCGAAATGAGGAATAGAAAAAAGTGGTACAGAAATATTATGAGAAACTCTATAAGCAAGAGATAATATCAGAAGAGAAGATTATACAATATTTAGAAAAGTCTGATCTACCAAAAATACCAGAAGAATATAAGGAGGCCTTGGAGGGAAGGATAATGATGATGGAAGTGATAGAGGAAATTAAAAAACAAAAGAATGGTAAAATACCAGGTCCAGATGGGCTACCAGCAGAATTGTATAAAACTTTTCAGAATGTACTGTACCTAGCAAGATGATGCTGGAAGTATTTAATGATCTTTTAGTGAATGCAAAAATACCTGACTCTTGAATGGAGCTGTATATCACTCTTATACCGAAGGAGGATACAGACTTATAACAAATTAAAAACTATAGACCGATCTCTTTGTTAAATGCGGATTATAAAATATTTGCATCAATAATGTCGAATAGATTGAAGAGGTTGTTAAATGATTTTGTACACACAGATCAAAATAGTTTTCTACCAAAGAGACAAATCAGAGACAATATGTGGATGATTCTAAATACTTTAGAATACTATGAAGCACACCCAGAAAAGGAAAGGAAAGGGAGGGTTTGGACCAGGAAGTCAGTGTTGGCTGCAACTGAGTCGGAGTTTCGATTGTTGTGCCTAATAAATGAAAGATTTTGATCAAGGACTATTTGTTTGAAATGCAGTTTATTTGAGACGACACTGAATCATGACACGAGGCAGGGATGTCCTTTATCCCCATTGTTATTTGTGTTGACATTAGAGGTGTTAAATAGAAATATAAGACAAAATGAAGAGATAAAAGGGTCAAGAATTAAAAAAGAAGAATATAAACTACAAGCATTTGCTGATGATCTAGTGTTTGTTTTAGAGGAGCCATTAGAAGTAGGACCCAAACTGATAGAACAAATAGAGGAATATGGAGTAGTGTCAGGATTGAAAATCAACAAAGATAAAACAAAGATATTGGTGAAAAATATCACAGAGAAACAGAAAAGAGAGTTAATGGAGAAATTAGACATTCAGATCACTAAAAGAGTAAGGTATTTAGGAATACAATTAACAGCAAAATGTGCAACGATTAAAGAAGATAATTATTACAAGTTGAAAGGACAAATCGAAATG
Source organism: Pantherophis guttatus (assembly GCF_059756535.1). NCBI lineage: Eukaryota > Metazoa > Chordata > Lepidosauria > Squamata > Colubridae > Pantherophis > Pantherophis guttatus. Next base: position 100,671,529 of record NC_142068.1, on the reverse strand, counting down.
GACTTGGGAAAGTGGGGAAAATTGCACTTAGCATTAATGGGAAGAATAGCAGTAATTAAGATGAATGTATTATCTAGACTGTTGTTTTTATTTCAGACAATACCAATAAAATTGGAAAACAAGTATGTTGAAAACCTGAATAAAATGATATTGAAATTTATATGGCAGGGAAAAAAGGCAAGAATTAATATGAAAATGTTACAAGATGCAAGACCATGAGGAGGATTTGGATTACCAAATTGGGAACTGTATTATCGAGCAGCAGCATTATCTTGGATAAAAGAATAGATTGTGTTAAGAAATTAACTTTGGGTTGACATGCTTTTTTATGGTATGGGAAAAACAAGATGCATAGTTATTTTCAAAGGCATTATGTGAGGAATGCTGTCGAGCCTCGGTTGGGTCTCGCCATCACTAGGGAGGACGACGAGGAGGGGGCAAGCTGTTGGACTCTCCGGGGGCGTGTCATCAGCTGTTTGAGAAGTCTTTACCACCCGCACACAAAACGAAGCAAACTCTTTCATCGGAGATGGGGGGGGCATGGTGTTTGCAGATGACACTGCCTTGTGCTGTAACAGAGGCGCGCTCCTCCTACAGGCCAGCTTGAGGAAGGAGGGATGATGTTGACTGTTTGATTGTTAATTGATTTATTGTGCTCCTCCTTCAGGCCAGCTAGGGGAAGGAGGGGTGATGTTAACTGTTTAATTGCCACTTGATTTATTGCTGTGTAGATAAAAGGCGCTACACTGCAATTGCGTGTAGCGCTAACTTTAAACCTTGTTTCCGGCCTGTGCCTTTCTCCTGCCTGTGTTTGCTGTGCTGAACCTAATTAAAGGATTGCAACTGCTTTATTCCATTCTGGTGTTGGCTTGTTTCCAGTGCAGTTGGGTGGACTGGCCGAGAAATGCAATATTATTAGTATGGGAGAGAATTAGAGAAAAGCATTATTTGAAAATACCAATATGACTTTCAATAATGGAAGCATTAGTACATCCAAATCTTATTAACATTATAAGGTATAAAGACATTTTATCAGCAACAGGGGAATTGAAAACGAAACAAGAATTAGATGAACAAGGGATTGAAATGGAGTGGTATGCAAATACAATCTGCAATACAATATTTTATTTATTTTATTTTATTTTATTTTATTTCTATACCACCCTTCTCCTGCGGGACTCAAGTTGGTGTACAGCCAGGATAAAACATAGCATATAAAATTTAAAAACATTTTAAAAAACAATTAAATAATTTTGGCCCAAATTTAAAACAACCCAATTACAAACGAATTTGATTAAAAAACTGAGAGGATGGGATCAAGCCAGCCCAGCTAGATGGAACAAGTGTGTCTTCAGGGCCCGACGAAAAGTCCAGAGGTCTGATATCGTGCGTATCTCAGGGGCCAGGTCATTCCAGAGGGCAGGTGCTGCCACAGAGAAGGCTCTCCCCCTGGGGGTCACCAGCCGGCACTCTCTGGCCAACGGCACCCTGAGGAGGCCCTCTCTGTGCGAGCGAACCGGTCAGTGGGAGGCTATTGGCGGCAGAAGGCGGTCTCGCAAATACCCCGGCCCTAAGCCATGGAGTGCTTTAAAGGTGGTCACCAACACCTTGAAGCGCATCCGGAAGACCACAGGAAGCCAGTGCAGCTCGCGCAGGAAAGGTGTTATATGTGAGCGCCCGGTCGCTCCCATAATCCCCCGCGCGGCCACATTCTGGACCAACTGCAGCCTCCGGGTGCACCCCAAGGGGAGCCCCATGTAGAGAGCATTGCAGTAGTCCAGGCGGGAAGTGACGAGTGCTTGAGTGACCGTGCGTAGGGAGTCCCAATCCAGAAAGGGACGCAACTGGCGTATCAGGCGAACCTGATAAAAAAAAACCCTGGCCACGGCCGTCATATGCTCTTCTAAAGACAGCCATGCATCCAGGAGGACACCTAAGTTGCGAGCCCTCTCTGTGGGGGTCAGTGATTCGCCCCCAATAGCCAGCGATGGCATCAGCTGGCTATATCGGCACGCCGGAAGCCACAGCCACTCGGTCTTGGAAGGGTTGAGTCGGAGCCTGTTTCTCCCCATCCAGGCCCGCACGGCCTCCAGGCACTGGGACATCACTTCAAGAGCATCGTTGGGGTGGCCTGGGGTGGAGATGTACAGCTGAGTGTCGTCAGCATGCTGATGGAACTCCACCCCAAAGCCACGGATGATCTCACCCAGTGGCTTTACATAAATGTTGAACAGAAGGGGCGAGACGACCGACCCTTGTGGCACCCCACAAAGAAGGTGCCTCGGGGTCGACCGCTGCCCCCCTGTCAACACAGATTGCGACCGGTCAGAGAGGTAGGAGGAGAACCACCACAGAACGGTGCCCCCCACCCCCAGCCCCTTCAACCGGTGCAACATGATACCATGGTCGATGGTATCAAAAGCCACTGAGAGATCTAACAGGACCAGGATAGAGGAACAACCCCTATCCCAAGCCCTCCAGAGATCATCCACCAACGCGACCAATGCAGTTTCCATGCTGTGCCCAGGCTGGAAGCTGGACTGGAGCGGGTCTAGATAGACAGCTTCATCCAGGTACTGGGGAAGCTGCCACGCCACCACACTCTCAACAACCTTTGCAACGAAGCGAAGGTTGGAGACTGGACGATAATTAGCCAAAATAGCCAGATCCAGGGAGGGCTTCTTGAGGAGGGGCCTCACCACCGCTTCTTTCAAAGTGGCCGGCAGGATCCCCTCACTCAGAGAAGTGTTAACAATCCCCTGGAGCCAGCCTCGTGTAACCTCCCGGGAAGCCAGTACCAACCAGGAGGGGCACGGGTCCAATAAACATGTGGTCGCCTTCAGCCGTCCCAATACAATACAATACAATACAATACAATACAATACAATACAATACAATACAATACAATACAATACAATACAATACAAGCTGCAAATACAATCAAGATATGAAAAAGATGCAAAGCTATATGGTTTTTACCTGGAAATGACAGTATTGATAAGATACTCACAGGAACTGATGAAAAAATGATTAGGAAATTGTATAGTTATTTACTTGAAGTAAAGTTGGAAGAAGAACAAGTTTATTTATTTATTTATTTATTTATTTATTTATTTATTTATTTATTTATTTTATGCAATTTATATACCGCCCTTCTCCCGAAGGACTCAGGGCGGCTTACAAAGAATAAAATTCAACAATTTAAATTTAAATGTAAATTAAAATCCAGTTAAAATTAATTAAAATTATTACAATGTAAAAGCCCCTAGACGGGTCAGTCCATTTGATGAAAGAGCCACGTCTTCAGTTTGCGGTGGAAGGAGAGGAAGTCGGTGGGCAAACCATTCCAGAGGGTCGGTGCTCCTGCAGAGAACGCTCTTCCCCTGGGGGCCGCCAGCTGACATTGTCTAGCCGATGGGACCCTGAGGAAGCCCTCTCTGTGAGAGCGTACGGGACGATAGGAGGATGGCAGATGTGCTGCAAGTACCCCAGGCCTAAGCCATGTAGGGCTTTATAGGTTAATACCAGCACCTTGAAACAGACCTGGAGGACCACCGGCAGCCAGTGCAGCTCGCGCAGGAGAGGTGTCACACAGGAGTAATGAGAAGCTCCTGTAACAACCCACGCAGCCACATTCTGGACTAACTAAAGCCTCTGGGTGCATCCCAAGGGCAGCTCCATGTAGAGGGCATTACAGTAATCCAACCGAGAAGTAACAAGGGCATGAGTGACCATGGCGAGGGCATCCCGGTCTAGGAAAGGGCGCAACTGGAGCACCAGGCGTACTTGTGCAAAGGCCCCCCTGGTTACGGCCGTCAAATGATCTTCTAGGGACAGCTGTGAATCCAGGACACCCAATTGTGAACCCTTTCTGAGAGAGTAAGTACCTCCCCTCCTATCACAAGTGACAGGGCCACTAGATCACGGGATGCCGGCATCCATAGCCACTCAGTCTTGGATGGGTTGAGTCTGAGTTTGTTTCTTCCCATCCAGGCCCGCACTGCTTCCAGGCAATGGGACATCATGGAAAGGGCATCCCCAGGGTGGTCTGGGGTGGAGATATAAAGCTGAGTATCATCAGGGTATTGATGATACCTCACCCAAAACCACGAATGATCTCACCCAGCGGCTTCATATAGATGTTAAAGAGCAGGGGGGAGAGAACTGACCCCTGAGGCACCCCACAAGTGAGGGGCCTCGGGGAGGACCTCTGACCCCCCCCCCGTCCATACAAACTGCAAGCGACCTGAGAGGTAGGAGGAGAACCACCACAAAACAGTGCCCCCTACCCCCAACCCCCTGAGCAGCAGGATACCATGGTCGATGGTATCGAAAGCCACTGAGAGGTCAAGTAGGACCAGGATGGAGGAACAACCCCTATCCCAGGCCCACCAGAGATCATTCACCAGGCTGACCAATGCCATTTCCGTGCTGTAACCGTGCCTGAAACCCGATTGGTATGGGTCCAGGTAGTCAGTTTCCTCCAAGAACTGAGGGAGTTGCTGTGTCACCACGGACTCAACAACCTTCGCTATAAAGCGAAGGTTGGAGACTGGACAATAGTTGTTAAGGGAGTCTGGATCCAGGGTGGGCTTCTTAAGGAGGGGTCGAACCACCGCCTCTTTAAGTGTGGCAGGGAAGACCCTTTCCTTTAAGGAAGCGTTGACAACTGCTTGAATCCAGCCTCCAGTCACCTCTCTGGCTGCAGAGACAAGCCAGAAGGGGCAGGGGTCCAATAAACATGTGGAGGCACCCAGCCGATCCATAATCCTGTCCACTTCATCCACCAAACAGGCTCAAACTCAACCCAGATGTTACCTTAAAGACAAGCCCTTGTCTCCTCGATAGACTCTGCCCAGTCCAACCCTGAGTCCAACCCAGTCTGGATCCGAGCAATTTTATCTTGCAGAAACTGTACAAAATCCTCAGCTCTGCTCTGCAAGGGGTCCTCCCTCGCACCATGATTGAGAAGAGAATGGGTCACTCTAAACAGGACTGCTGGGCGGTTTTCTGCAGCTGCAATGAGAGCGGCGAAATAATAAATAAATGAATAAAAAATTTTATTTCTATACTGCCCTTCTCCCGAAGGACTGAAGGCGGTGTACAGCTTATTAAAAAACACAAAGATGAACATCAGTTAAAAATAATTAAAATTATTACATAATTCGGCTGAAATTTAAAACCCCAAAAATTTAAAACCCAATTTAAAAATCATTAAATTGATAGCCTGGCTTGGCGGAACAGCAGGGTCTTGAGGGCACAGTGAAATACATGGAAGTCGGAGGTCTTGTGCATTTCCGGGGGCAGTTCATTCCACAGGGCAGGGGCTCCCACAGAGAAGGCCCTCCCCCTGGGTGTCGCCAGCCAACATAAATTGGCAGATGGCACCCTGAGGAGACCCTCTCTGTGGGAGTGAACTGGCTGGTGGGAGGCTGTTTGTGGCAGAAGTCGGTCTGGAAGGTACCTGGGTCCTATGCCATGGAGCGCTTTAAAGGTGGTAACCAACACCTTGAATCGCACCCGGAAGACCACTGAGAGCCAGTGCAGCTCGCGCAGGAGGGGTGTCATGTGGGCACAACGGGTTGCACCCATAACCACCCACGTGGCTGCATTCTGGACCAGTTGGAGCCTCCGAGTGCTCTTCAAGGGGAGCCCCATGTAGAGAGCATTACAATAGTCCAGCCAGGAGGTGACAAGGGTGTGAGTGACCGTGCGCAAGGCATCCCGGTCCAGAAAGGGCTGCAACTGGCGAATCAGGTGAACCTGATAAAAAGCCCCCCTGGCCACGGCCGTCATATGCTCTTCTAAAGACAGCCATGCATCCAGGAGGATGCCCAGATTGTGAGCCCTCACTGTGGGGGGCAAAGATTCACCCCCCAATAGTCAGCGATGGCACCAGCTGACTATATCGGGATGCCGGCAGCCACAGCCACTTGGTCTTGGCAGGGTTGAGTCTGAGCCTATTTCTCCCCATCCAGACCCGCACAGCCTCCAGGCAGCGAGACATCACATCAAGGGCATCATTGGGGTGGTCTGGGGTGGAGATGTACAGCTGAGTGTCATCAGCATACTGATGGACTCTCACCCCAAAACCATGGATGATCTTACCCAGCGGCTTCACATGAATGTTGAACAGAAGGGGCGAGAGGACCGACCCTTGCAGCACTCCCCATGTGAGGCGCCTCGAGGTCGACTTCTGCCCCCCTGCCAACACAAACTGCGAATGGTCGGAGAGGAAGGAGGAGAACCACCGTAGTACGGTGCCCCCTATTCCTAACCCCCTCAACCGCTGCAGCATGATACCATGATCGATGGTATCAAAAGCCTCTGAGAGATCTAATAGGACCAGGACAGAGGAGCAACCCCTGTCCCGAGCCCTCCAGAGATCATCCACCAACGCGACCAATGCCGTTTCTATGCTGTACCCCTGCCTGAAGCCCGACTGGTACGGGTCCAGATAGATAGCTTCATCCAGGTGCCGGGGAAGCTGTTGTGCCACCACACTCTCAACAACCTTCGCCACAAAACGAAGGTTGGAGACCGGACGGTAGTTAGCTAATTCAGCCAGGTCCAGGGAAGGCTTCTTGAGGAGGGGCCTCACCACTGCCTCTTTCAAGGCGGCGGGAAAGGCACCCTCACTCAAGGAAGCACTTATAATCCCCTGGAGCCAGCCTCGTGTAACCTCCCAGGAGGCCAGTACCAACCAGGAGGGACACGGGTCCAATAAATACATGGCGGCACTAATCTTACCCAGAACCCTGTCCACATCCTCGGGAGCCACAGGATCAAACTCCTCCCAGATAACATTCTCAAGACCTACCCTCATGTCCTCCCCCAGACTCATCCAGTCGGAGTCCAAGCCTTCCCAAATCCGAGCGACTTTATCATGCAGGAATTGCACAAAGTCTTCAGCTCGACCCTGCAAGGGATCTTCCCGCACCCCCCCCCCCAAAGAAGGGAGTGGGTCACCCTAAACAGAGTGGCTGGGCGGTTCTCTGCAGATGCGATAAGAGTGGAAAAATGGTTAGATTTTGTCACTTTTATCGCCATTAGGTAGGTTTTGATATAAGAGCTCACCTGTGTCCGGTCAGAATCGGATTGACTGGTCCTCCAAATGCTCTCTAGGCATCTTTTCCGACGCTTCATCTCTCTCAGCTCCTCGGAGAACCAAGGAGCCAATTGAGATCAGCATTGGGTTAGAGGCCACAGAGGCACAATGCGGTCCAAAGCCCCGGCGGCCGCACTCTCCCAGGCGGCCACCAGTTCTTCGGTCGTGTCATGTGCCAGAGTCTCAGGAAACGGCCCAAGCTCCATCAGGAACCTTTCGGGGTCCATCAGGCGCCTGGGACGGAACCATCTGATCGGTTCCGTCTCCCTGCGGTGGGGGGAAGTGGCTGGAAAGTCCAAGTGAAAGAGCGAATGATCTGTCTATGACAAGGGTTTAATGTCTAGGTCCCCTCTACCAAGATCATTCAACCACTGACCAGAGACGAAAATCAAGTCCAGAGTGTGTCCCCCTATGTGAGTGGGGCTTTGAACTAACTGGGTCAGGTCCATGGCTGCCATGGAAGCCATGAACTCCCGAGCCACCTCTGACACCTCACCTGCAGATGGTAGGTTGAAATCCCCCATGACAATAAGTCTGGAGATATCCACCGCCACCCCGGCAATAACATCAAGCAGCTCGGGCAGGGTCGCTGCCACATGGCAGGGAGCCAGGTACGTAGTCAGCAAACCCATCTGCACCCCACAGCCCCACTTTACAAAAAGGGACTCACATCCGGCTACCTGAGGAACAGTGGTCTCCCTCGGACAAAGACTTACCCTAATAATCGCCACCACTCCCCCACCCCTCCCCTGAGCCCTTGGCTGATGAAATGCACGGAAACCTGGTGGGCACATTTTGACGAGGGGGACCCCCCCCTCCTGGCCCAACCAGGTCTCTGTAATACCTGCCAGGTCCGCACCCCCCTCCAAAATGAGATCACAAATGAGGGGGGTTTTATTAACAACTGACCTGGCATTACATAACATCAGCCGCAGACCTAGGGCCTGAGACTCTGTGCAACCCCAGACAGGAGTCACGCATTGGGGGCCAGAGTGCGCAATTGCTCATAAACAGCATGTGTGCACCCCCGGAACATGATATGGCCCCCTGCATCCATCATATCTGCCCCTCCCACTCATTATTTCAATTGCACTGCCCTTCCTATCACCCTCCTGCTCCCCAGTCAAATTTTCTTCCACGACCCCTCCGCTGCGTCCAATCGACTCATCACCCTGCTCGGTGGCTATATGGACCCCCCCCCAGGTCCATCTTTACAACCCCCTCCCCTCCTCCCGGGTCCCCTTAAAATTTTCATTAAAAAATTTCCAAAAAAATCCTTCAACCCCCTCTTCGCTGCATGCCATCTCTCGGGGTTCCAAAGCCCATCATCAAGATAGGCCCTCGATAATGTGGAGGCCAGGCCTGCGAGAGGGGGGAGTCTCGCAATGCTAGAAGGTCGGCTTTTAAAAACATCATCCGAACCAAGGACGGGAAAGGAGGGCCAGTTCGGGGTTCCTCCATAGTCCAGAGAGATAACCATGCACAAGATCACAAAATGTCCATTGTAGAGCTGGACTCCACTGTCCTCTCATGACAGGGAGAAGGTCCAATGTCCTTTGATGTTTTTCTTTCACCCAACGGAGGGCCATATCCAAACCATCCTCTCATGATGGTTAGTCTCCCTAGAGATGGTTACATCAGGGATGATGTTCTGTCTCCTCTGTTGGGGTATAAAAAGTCCCTCAGCTCCCCCATAGTAGTGCTCGGTCTCTCCTTCCGGCGAGAGGCATAAGTTGGAACATGGGAAGAGGTCCTGCATGGCAGTTCGTAAACCCATCCCGCAAAGGGAGGGGGGAGGGGGAGGCAGGGAGAGGGAGGGGGGAATAATATCCCCAGAGAAGGATAACATCTCCTCCTCCACCGATGTATAAGTCCTGGCCACCTTCACCTCCTCATTCCTCCCTCACACCTCAGCTAACATCCACCGTTGCAGCATTCAGCGACAGGCGCCATCCACGGCGCCAGCCCCGCCCCACCACACTCCCGTAACCCAACAGTCCCAGCAATCCTGGCATACTCCAGGATAACCACGTCTGTGGGTCTGTGGGAGGGGGTTCCAATGCCAGCATCGCCAGCTGGCCCCTGCCACCATTGCCACCCCGGTTCTGCCGCTTCAAGTGGGGGGAGGGGGGAGGGGGGTCGCCCCGCGTCTCTGTTGACATCAAGCTGCAGCCAAGAAAGTCGCTGCAGCCGAGTTAAGGCATCGCCTCCCTCATTGCCGCCACTGCCACTCTGCTGCTTCAAATGGGGGAGGGGAGGGGGGAGATCGCCCCGTGACTACTCATGTTGCCGCCAGAGTCGCCATCCCCCCCCAAACCCCTAATCTCTGTTGACATCAAGCTGCAGCCAGAAAAGTCGCTGCAGCCAAGTTAAGGCACCGCCTCCCTCACTGCCGCTGCCGCCGCCGCTGCCCTTACCTCCACGGTGCTCCGCAGCAGTGCTCTGCAAGGCCCCATCGACCGCTGGCTCCCCAGCTCCAGCCGAGATGTTCCGGGGGGCATAAAGCCCTCCCCAGGTTGGGTGGGGGTTCACCTTGCTGGGGCTGGGGCCGTAAAAAGTATTAACGGCCCCTACACCCCCAAAAAAGGCCAAAACAATCCCATCGCTGGATGGGAGCTAGCTGGATGCCGCCATCTTTGCACATGCGAATAATGACGTTTCGCTGCTTCCATCGCCACAAGATAAGACCTGATATGGGTTCTTAACTGCCTATCTGAGGAACAGTGACCTCCCTGAAGTTAAAGAAACAATGATAACATGGGCAAAAATTTTTGGCTATACGATTGAGCTAGATAAATGTCAGCAATTATGGGAAAGAAATTATAAATTAACGATGGCCACAGCATATAAAGAGAACTTTTATAAAATGTTTTATAGATGGCACATGCCACCAGAAAGATTGGCAAAAATGTTTAAAGATAAATCAGCTAAATGTTGGAAATGCCATCAGATACTGGGATCTTATTTTCATATGTGATGGACATGTCCAGAAGCGAGAAAGTATTGGGCAAAAATTAGAATATGGTTAGAGAAAGTGACGCAGCAACATATTGACTTAAAACCAGAATTGTTCCTGTTCGGTATTCTATCAGAGAATATTATATATATATATATATATATATATGATAATACTATAATAACAGCGGCAAGAATGGTATTTGCATAAAATTGGAAAACAGAAAAAAATCCTATAAAGAGAGAGGAAATTAAGAAAATATTGGAATGTGCAGAAATGAATAGGTTGACATTGGCAATTAGAGGGAAAGAAGAGTCAGAGTATTACAACATATGGGGGAAATTTTATCAATGGATAGAAAGTGAGTATAGACAATAAATATGGTAAAAATAAGAATTTTGGGATGAATATGTTGTAGTACATTAAAATTAAATGAAAAAGGGAAGATAAATGTATGTATTAAGAAAATGATTATAAATCTTGAAGATGATAGCACAAAAATGTTATACCCAGATGATACACAGGTAAGAGGAAAGCAACAGTCAAGCCTCATCCAGTTCAGAGATTAGCAACTCACATAGGTGAGATCCTCTTGCCATGAAATTGTTCCCACAGGATGCCTGTCTTTTGAGCTTCTTTAAGTACTCCAGGCTTGGGTCTAGATTCAGCTTGGTGTTCTTTTTCGGACATCTACATTTGGTTTATTAGCGCTAGAATTTTGTTATTGTCGTTCAGTCACTAAGTTGTGTCCGGTTCTTCACAATCCCATGGATCACAGAACACCAGGCCTCCCTGTCTTCCATTGTTTCCCAGAGTTTTCCAAAATCCATGTTCATTATGTCAATCTGTCCCATCTTCTGCCGTCCTTTTCTTCTTTCACCTTCCATCTTTCCCAGCATCAGAATCTTTTCCAAGGAGTCCTCTCTTCTCATTTGGCGACCAAAATTTTTGAGCCAGACAAGGAACAATTGATGGAAACTGAACAAGGAGAGATTCAACCTGGAAAGGAGGAGAAATTTTTTAACAGTGAGAACAATCAACCTATGGAACAGAAGTTGCCTTCAGATGTTGTAGGAGCTCCATCACTGGAAGTGTTTAAGAAGACTGGCCTGGCCTGCGAGGGAAGCACGCGGGAGATCCTAGCTGCAGTTTACTCATGAGCAACATTGGCCAGGAGAGGCAGGGAGAAAGGCCAATGGTGCCACAAGTAAACTGAGGCTCCTAAGGGGCGGGTCGAGCCTCTCCGCCCACAACATCTTCCCCTGACGGCATCGCTGGCAGTCACTTCCTGCACCTCCCATCCCATGCTCTTCCCGCTGCTGCTCAGTCTCCTCGATGCATGGAGGCATGAGGCAGTGGTTTCTTTCACTGCCTGCGATCTGTTGCCTGCCTCTAATCTGCAGTTTACTCATGAGCATGGTGCTCATTAGTAAACTGCAGATTACAGGAAGCTGGCAGATCGTTGGCTTACTCGCTCTGCTGCTCGCCTGGTAGAGCGCAGACTGGCAGCTCCAGGTCATCTCTCAGCCATTGTGTGCAGGGAAAAACCTTGCAAAGTAAAGAAAAACTTCTCCTGAGTGTGAGAAGTTAGTTGCCTTGCACTCCCTGCATGCAACAGCTGAGAGACGACCCAGAGCTGCCACTCTCTGCTAAAATGCGTGTCTCACAGTAGGGTGCAATTTGGGTTGGCAGGTGGGGCAGGGGATAGGGGGGAGCTCGACAAGCTTTGCAGCTGTGTGGCTACAAAGGTTGCTGTGCCAGCTCCCTTCTCCCTGCCGGCCAGCGCCTCCTGAAGCCACTGGCGTTGCATGCAGCTGCTGCACTGGGACTGATAGGGGCAACAGCAGCCCTCTCCTGTCTTTCTCCAATTGGGTGAGGAAAAAAGGAGGGGGGCTTCACAAACAAAAGAGAATTCTCTCTTTTGGCACTGGAGCCAAAGCTAAAAGAAAGTGATGGGGAGAAAAAGAGGGAGGGTAGGAACAGGGAAAAGGCAATTTTTTCATTGTTTTAACTCTGTAGCAACATCTTTCCCAGCTACTGCTTTCTCTGCTCAACAGCAGAGCTTTTTTTTTTTTAAGGTTAGTCCCCTTCTTCCCAAGAAAGAGAAGAGCAGGGGCAGGGAGAGAAAAAGAAGGTGGTGCGGGATGGTGGGGGGTGGGAGCGGAAGGGCGTCTTAGTCCCAGCTGGTTGCTGCTTTCTTGGGTCCCCTCAACTTTTCAGTCCCAGAAAGCGGCTGAAAAATGCTCTCCTCCATGCACCATTTTCTGTTCTTGCCTCCTTCCCATTTTTATTTGGCTTTCCCTCCCACCCTGAAAGGAGTTTCAAGCAAAAGGAAGCGAGGGGGGAGAGAAGGATCCGGGAATGGGAAGGGATTGGGAAGAATGAGAATGAGGAGGGCTTTCTAGCTCAGGGAAGGCTCGGAGTCCAGAATCCAGAGCGTGCCTTTTCTCTTGCTGAGCTTTTATTTCCAAAGGAACCCCCCCCCCCTCCAGTCCACTCTCTTTCCCTAAAAACGGAGCTCTTGGACTGAAGCAGGCGGTGTGTAACAAAACAAGATTCAAAGGAAACAAAGTTGAGCTAGTTTGTAAGGAAAACAAGTATTGTCAAGGTTCAGTGCAAGCCATACTAATATTCCAAACTAATGAGTCTTAATGTCTGGTTAAAATGGGTAGTACTTCCATTTAAAGAAGAAAAGCATAGCTCAGACTATTGCTATGATTTTTTGCTCCTATATTCTGTTGTTTAGGTATAAATGTTGTTAATGTAGAAATTTTACTTACAGCCTATTAAACAATGGAGCTAGCCGTATGCCTGCAATCATGTGTATCTATTAGGAGTAAATCCCACTGAAAGAGAGTAGCCTTACTGCCAAGTAAACATAGGCTTTACGTAGTTGAGAGATAGGATATCGATTAGTATCAGGTGTTAGCACTTCAAGCTGCATTTACTCTAGTGCTGACATAAGAAGGAGAAGCGGAGGCATCTGGAAAGGGACGTTTGACTTTTCACCTACTTATTTTCCCTGGAGATAATATCCCCTAGGAGGTGGGATGGGAGGGGGGAAATTCCTTTGAGCTGGAGTGATAGATTAGGGGTAGAATGACTTGGAAGATGGCCAATGAGTGCAGGGGAGTGGGGAACGGAAAGGGAGGGTTTTGGGTCTGGAAGTCAGTGTTGGCTTCGATGGAGTCAGATTTTAGAATGTTGTGCTTAATAAATAGGAGTTTTCCTTCAAAGACTTTGTTTGAAATGCAATTTATTTGAGACAACCTCGAAACCTGACAGAAAGCCAACACTCCTTTCCAAGCCAAACTGGCTGACCTCCAGATCTCCAGCTCCCTGCCAGATGTATGGAGTGAGTGGAGAAGAAGTCCGGACGTCATGGTGGAAAGCAAACTGTCCGAAGAGAGTTTAATTCAAGCAACTGGAAAAGAGCCAGTCTTGATCCCAGCCAGTTTGGATGCTACGGAGCCTCAACCCCTCCCTCCTCCAGCGAAGCTGCAAGACAGCCAAGGTCAGACGATCATGCCACAAACCAAGAAAAAAAAAGATGAGTATTGGTGGGCTTTGCCAAAATCCGCAGAGGCTGAGTTTCCCTTCCCGAACGCGCAAGGGAAGGGGAAACCCCTGAGCGAATTGGGGAGGGCAGACTGGCTATGGGACAGGCAGCAAAAAGCTTCAGGGAAGCCACTCGAGAGCCCCATAGACGAATTGAAGGAGAAATTTCACCATGCCATCATTCAGGAGAAGGGGCCATCGTGCAGGCCAAAGGAAAAGGGGGAGCCAGTTTGGTCTGCTGAACCGAGAGGCCATGGACTGAAGCACAGCCCTCCCCCCTCCCATAGCAGAAGGAGAGGAAGCCCAAAGCTACATCCATGGGTTCCCCCCTTACACAGCAAGCAGAACAGCCTAGATAGGACATCACCTCCCTACCCTAGAAGGAGAGATGAGGAAGAGGACCAGCAGCACCGAGGGCAGGCTTACAGAGTCCCGCAGTGGGAGGAGAGGGCAGCAAGGGAGGACCCACCCCATTTCAGAGGGAAGTTCGATGGCGATCCAGATCAGCTAGCGCAATTCCTCGATACAGCTGAGATCTACATCGAGCGCTATGGACACCTCTACCCATTTCCCAGAGCCCTAGTGAGTGCCATTTCAGAAGGGTTGGAAGGAGAAGCAAGGAGGTGGTCAGCAGCCCTCTACAAGAACTGCAAGATGCAGATGGGTTCTTACAACTACTACGAGCCCAGTTCGAGGAGGCAGAGGAGGACCCCTATGTGGAGGACGAGCTGAGGAACCTAATGCAGAAGGGGAGGCCTATCAGAGAGCATATCCGTGAGTTCAGGAGAGTCATTGGGACCTTACCTCCCTTACCTGAGCGACTACTGGTGTATTTCTTTAGAACAAGCCTAGACAAGCGAATCGCCCAAGTGACCGCTTATCGGGACATCCCAAACCGACTCTCCGAATGGTTCTGAGTAGCGATAAAAGTCGACAGAGGGTTGCGGGCCAATGACATGTCAAAGCAACCAGATGGAAAGCAGAGAGGCCAACCAGACCAGGGACCACCCAGTAGACGAGAAACCACAGCACCACAGCCTACCCAGAGGCCAGTCACCCCACAGAGCCCGCTGAGATGCTACAGGTGTGGGGGGATTGGTCACCTGGCAGAAGCATGTGGAACCTCAAGGCTGAGGTCAGACCCACCGGCCAAGGCACGACCGAAACGAGGGCCTAAGTGTGCCACCAACACGCCACGGAAAACCCCCAGGGTTCAGAGGTCTTCGCCCACTTAACCGAAACAAGGGGGATCCCAGATGATGGAAATCAATCCCCTGAATTGTATGACAGTGAGGATGAGGGTGAAGATGACTCAATGGTGAGTGGACCCATCCACCCTTTTCTTTTCCCTATACGCCTAACGGCCCCAAAAACAGGGACCCAAGGGACTTTCCAAGCCCTAATAGATTTGGGCTCCACAAGGTGCCTGATTAACCTACCCACAGTCCTAAAATTGGGGATCCGAGTCAAAAAGCTCAACCACCCAATCCAATTTGAACAAGTTGATGGATCTCTAGTGGGGGGAACTTATGCCACACACCTGACCGAACCAGTGAAGCTGGAGCTAGCAGATCACTGGGAAATGATTCGGTTCATAATAGCCCCCAAAATGACAGATCCAGTCATACTGGGACTCTCTTGGCTAGACAAATGGGGCCCCATCATCTGGTGGCAAGAGGGAACCCGCAGGCTGAGGATAGCAAAGGGCCCCCAACCCCTGCCGCTCCAACCAGGCGAGACGCCCCCCCACGCAGAGGCCCCAATCCCTCCCGCCACAGCAAGGGAAGACGCCACCGACACAAGGGTCCCTCCCTAAGGGTACACCAGAGCAACTGGCGGCCGCATCTGACAGCTCCCATGAGACAGAACAAATCCCAGAGTAGTACCAAGACCTTGCAGAGGTGTTTAGCGAGGCCGAGTGTGATGTTCTGCCCCCCCACCGCGAGGCCAATTGCACCATCGAGATCATCCCTGGGGCGAAACTACCTAAACCTAAATTGTATGCCATGATGCCCCGTGAAATGCAAGAAATGCGGAACTACACAGACAAGAACCTACAAAGGGGTTTCAGTGAGCCATCCAAACAACGGGTTGTGGCACCGGTCCTCTTCAAAGAGAAGATAGATGGCTCTATGTGCCTGGTGGTTGATTTTAGAGATATCAAGGCTGTCTGTGTACACAACTTATATCCCCTTCCCCTCATAAAAGACATGCTAGCCCACCTGGCCAAAGGGAAAGTTTTCACCAAACTAGACCTCCGCGAAGCCTACTACTGGATACGCATCAGGGAAGGAGATGAGTGGAAAATAGCATTCAACTGCCCCCTTGGGAGTTTCCAATTTAAGGTGATGCCATTTGGACTGCAGGGAGCCCCAGCGGTGTTCATGCAATTGATAAATGAGGTTCTACATGAGCACATCTATAAGGGGGTCCTCGTCTATCTAGATTACATTCTCATTTACATGGAAACCATAGACGAACACATACCCCTCGTCCGCCAAGTGCTGGAAAAACTGCTGGGGGCGAACCTATATGTCAAGCTATCAAAATGCAAGTTCCACCAGTCACGGCTAGACTATTTAGGCTACTGAGTGTCAAATGAGGGGATAGAAATGGACCCAGCCAAAGTACAATCAGTCCTAAACTGGCAACCCCCTCGCACCCGCAGACAACTACAAAGCTTCCTGGGGTTCGTGAACTTCTACAGACAATTCATCCCCTCTTTTGCAAGAATTGACCTCCTAAAAACAGGGAGTTCAGCAACAAAACCCCACCCAGGACAACCTCTACAGTGGGACCTGGCCTGCCAACAGGCATTCGAAACACTAAAAGAAATGTTTGCAAAAGAACCGGTCTTAAAGCATCCTGACCCCGAACAACACTTCATCATCCAAGCAGATGCCAGCGATGTGGTAGTGAGGGCTGTGCTACTCCAAAAGGACAGCCAAGGGAATCTACAACCTTGTACCTACACCTCCCGCAAACTCACCGACACAGAAAGACGATGGGCGATGTGGGAAAAGGAAGCGTTCACAGTGAGATGGGCACTGTTGACCTGGCGACACCTGCTAGAAGGAGGTCAGAGACCGTTCGAAGTTTGGACTGGCCATAATCTGGAGGCCCTCAGGACCCCACGGAAGTTGTCACCCAGGCAAGTCCGGTGGGCCCAATGCTTCAATCATTTCAACTTCGAGCTGAAGCACATCCCAGGGGGGAAAAACTTTCTGGCCGATGCCCTCTCCCAAATGCCCCAATACAACAGTGAGCGGGAGCAGGTAGTAAATGCCATCATCCCCTCTGCCCAAGGAGTAGGTCAAGTAGTCACCAGACGGCAACGTCGTGACCAGCATGGCCAATTAGCAAGTGACTTAACAACAAGACTCAAAGCGGAGACATTGGCGGACCCCTGGTTCTGAGACAATCAACATCTCTTGACAAAAAGGGATGACCTAGCATGGAAGGGGACAAAACTCTATGTCCCAGAGACTCTACACACCCTGGTCCTCAAGAGGAGCCACGACGTTAAACCAGCGGGGCATTTCGGCTTCCTAAAGACTCTGCACTTAGTACGAAGACAGTTTTGGTGGCCCCACATGAGAAAAGACGTAGATAGTTATGTAAAAAGTTGTACCATCTGTGCCACGATGAAAAAATGACCAGGAAGACCTTCCGGGCTGCTGCAGCTAGTAGCTGAACCGACAAGGCCATGGGAGGAGATTCCAATGGACTTCATAGTAGAACTGCCGAGGAATGGTGGAAACACAGTGATCTGGACTGTAATAGACTTATTCTCCAAACAGGCACATTTCATACCCTGCAGTGGGCTACCCTCAGCCCACCAGTTGTCCAAACTGTTCCTGAAACACATCTACCACCTGCATGGAGTACCCAGAAGAATCATCTCTGATTGAGGTGTCCAGTTCACAGCAAAATTCTGGAAGGAATTCCTACGGTCCATAGGGTCATCCCAAGGCCTCAGCTCAGCATTTCACCCGAGCACCAATGGGGGGGCGGAGAGACTGAATGCCATGATAGAGCAATACCTGAGGTGCTACGTCGACTACCAACAGTCTAATTGGGTGGACCTTCTATCTTTTGCGGAGGTCGCGTATAATAATGCTGTCGACAGTAGCACAGGACTAACCCCATTTAAGGTAGTGAGTGGGATGGATTTTGTCCCCATGCCAGAGTACCCAAGGGAGCCCCCTTCCTCAATCAGTTTGACTGATTGGATGGAAATGTTGAAAGAAACCTGGGAGAACATCAAGAAGGCATTAGCCAAGGCGGCACAATCCTATAAGAAACAAGCAGATAAGCACCAAACTCCCCAAAGACCATTCCGAGTGGGAGAGAAGGTCTACCTCTCCACCAAGTATTTGAGACTCAGACTCCCGAGCAGGAAACTGGGCCCAAAATTTATAGGACCATTCCCTATAGTAAAAGTAATCAACCCAGTTACAGTACAACTGCAGCTGCCCCGACTACTAGGGAGAATACACCCCATTTTCCACAGTAGCCTCCTGAAACCTGTGGTGGGGTCAACTTTAAGGCCGGTGCCACGTGACACCCCCCCGGGTCCCTGGTCATTGGGGGCCACACTCACTATGAGGTATAGCGAATTCTCAATTCGAGGTGGCACAGGGGTCACCTCCAATACTTAATCAAGTGGAAGGATTACCCCTTGTCAGAGGCTTCCTGGGTGAAAAGCAGAAACATCCAAGCTGACCGCCTTATAGCCAAGTTCCATGCAGATCACCCGGGCAAGGCGGGAGGGGGCAGGACACACACACCCGGACGGGGTAATGGTACTTAACTTGTTGTTTGTCTTACACAGGCCACCCTGGAAAAATGAAGGGGGAGGGGCTGGATGTCAGCACTTCAAGCTGCATTTACTCTAGTGCTGACATAAGAAGGAGAAGCAGAGGCGTCTGGAAAGGGATGTTTGACTTTTCACCTACTTATTTTCCCTGGAGATAATATCCCCTAGGAGATGGGATGGGAGGGGAGAAATTCCTTTGAGCTGGAGCGATAGATTAGGGGTAGAATGACTTGGAATATGGCCAATGAGTGCAGGGGAGTGGGGAACAGAAAGGGAGGGTTTTGGGTCTAGAAGTCAGTGTTGGCTTCGATGGAGTCGGATTTTAGAATGTCATGCTTAATAAATAGGAGTTTTCCTTCAAAGACTTTGTTTGAAATGCAATTTATTTGAGACGACCTCGAAACCTGACATCAGGTATATTATAGAGAGAAATGAGAACTTCCGTAACAACAGATACTTTGTGCCCAGACCAGGTGTGTGTATGTGTGTGTGTGTGAGAGAGAGAGAGAGGGACAGAGAGACAGAGAGACAGACAGAAAGAGAGAAAAAGAGAAAAAGAAAAAGAAAGAAAGAAAGAGGGAAGGAGAGAGAGATAGAAGAGAAAGAAAGAGGAAGGAAGGAAGGGAGAGAGAGAGAGAGAAACTCTGTTCTATTATTTTTAATTGTTCCATTATTTATCATGTGTTAATATTTTACATTGTCCCTACACCTAGAGTGATTTTATTGCCTTTCTTTTGCTCAGGGCTACCACATATTTTTCAGGGATTTACAAGCATTCAATGTCTATAGTTCAGAGCATAAATATGTGTGTATTTATTTTGTACATCAGGTTGCATAAGTCCATCTTAATATGCTCTTTCTGGTATGTGATGTCTTGTATACATACAGAGAAAGAAGCACTCTTGTGATCTTTGACTTTTAGGCTTGCTGTCAAACATCAGCCATAATACTAATGACTGTTTTGAACAATATGCAGGTTGTATTACATGAATGGCTATTTTATACAGTATGTGAAATTACGATTGAAATATTTCTGCACCTATATTGGTTCTCACTGTCAGGAAGTTTCTTCTTAGTTTTAGGTTGCTTCTCTCTTTGTTCAGTTTCCATCCATTGTGTCAGGTATGCCTCCTTTTAGTACTCAAGAAAGAAAAACCCCGACTCCATTTTCATAGAGAAAGGTACTTTTACTGAGTATGAACTGAATGCAACCAAAGAAAAGCAAGGTCTGAGGCAACAGGCACAAAAATCACATATAGAAAACATCCTTAAAACCCTCCCCCCAATGGTCCAATCAGGACTATCCAATCCACATCCCTCTCAAGGGATCATGTGGGATGCAGCTTCCGATGGCTCCATCCTTCTGGTATGTCAGAAGGTTGACCTTGACTGGTTATCAGTGCGCCAGATCTTCCGGGATACCATCATGCTGGTGCAGTGCAAGGAATTGGAATCTCCACTTCTCCTGCCCGATTTTCCATGTCTGGAAGCCAATAACGGCAACGCTGAACCTTGAAGAGGACAGCAAACGAAAGGGGATAGCCCAGAGGTGGTGGAGTGAAAGGCAATCCTCCATCAAGGAGGGTGGAACCCCCTGAATCCAGTGTGGAAGAGACCGGCTGTCAGAGCCAGGTCCGGAAACATGGCGACCCGAATGGAAAATGAGGAAGCAAAATAGTGAGAAGCAACAAGAAGCATTAGCGAGATGAGTTTTACAAGAGACAAAATATCCGAAGTGTCTCAGTGAAACTGTAGAGGTGGCAGACGAGGGAAAAAAGTGAGTCTCCAAAGAGGAAAAAAGCAGCTCCTTGGCAGTGGGAGCAGAAGGAAAATTGTTGGAGAGTGCAAGTGATTTAGGAGCGGTGCTGAGAGAGATAGGATTGTGGATAGTGGATTGTGGATTGGATTGATGAGAAAATCACAAAGAAAAGCTGGAACTGGGATTGTGGCTGTGAGGAGGTACTGAAGGTATGTGTAAGTGGTGAACTGGTCAGAGGAAAAAGAAAGTAAAGAATAGCCTTTGGAGATAGAGACGGAGGAAGTGAGAGTGACTAGGCAAATTGAAAGCTGCCATATTTAAGTTTGGAGAACAGAAGGAGAGGGGGAAAAAAGGAACTGTGAAAGTGATTGAAGAAGAAAGAACGTTCATTTACAGGAGGAAGACTTATTGACTGGAGATATTAAATCAACCAATATACTGACTGGTAAAGGATTACTATATATTTGTATGAGATTGGAAATTTATAGTTAATCCAATTTTTTCTTTATGTAACTCTGGAACTTGTTAGCTAAGATTTAATATAGATAATACTAAATATTGTTATATAATTTTTACTATATGTGATTCCCCTCCCTTCTTCAACATTTGATGATCCACCGTATTGTCTTAACTTTTCCTTCCTTTTCTTCTAGATATTGTGTAATAATTTAATTAATTCAATAATAGGAAATACAAGTACTTTCTCATTGTATAGACCTGAAATTAATTGTGAACTGATATAATTAATAATTGCTATTGATATCGATATTGAAAATCCCGTATTCTATATTGATTTAAGATTAAGAAGAAAGATTAGAAATAGAAAGAGCTATAGATACAACTTGGGGAAAAACTTAGATATATATGGTGTTGTGGAAAACCCTTCTACAAAAAATTAAAATGTCAAATACAGCTACAATTACAAAAACAGTAAAAAAGACAACCCCTGTGACAGCTTCACCTGCAGGGCAAAGATTAATAACAGATATGCCATCTACTGAAAAATTAGGAACAGCAGCAGCTGTGCAGAACATGCAGACCTCTTTGAATATGATTCAAGAGGCCATGATGAAAATGCAGGAAATAATGCAAAAAAATCATGAAGAAATAAAACAATCATGAAGAAATGAAAGGGGATATGGGTGAGGTGAAGAGAGACATAAGAAAATTGGATGACAAAATGGAAAAGATTCAGGAATCAATAGCAAACAATGAACAAAAAACATAATAGAGCTAAGGTAGAGAGAACCGAAAAGAAACTGGAAGCTGCAGAAGAGAGATGGGAAATGGAGAAACAGGAGTTGGAGGAGACAGTGACCCGTCTTCAGCTAGAGAGATCCTCCTATTACTTAAGATTTCAAAATGTGGTAGAAAACAAAGAACAGGATCTACCATATTTTCTGGCATATAAGACAACTTTTTAACACAGGAAAATCATCTCAAAAGTCGGGGGTCATCTTATATGCCGGGTATCCGAATCTGAGTTGCTGGTGCTGACCGATGATGCTATGGGAGTGCCGACAACATTGAGGAGAAGCTGTGCCGATCTCGTCAAGGCTGCATGCCGCTGAATGCTGGACCCAGCTGGTTGCTACGCAGAGCTTCCCCCACCATCCCAGGCATCCAGGGGGATATTACCAATGCTCCGACTTCCCCAGCTGACCCCCAGTGATGGCGAGCCCCACCTGTCTGGGGAAGTCGGAGCGTCAGTAATATCCCCCTGGATGCCTGGGTAAAGCTCCGCGCAGCAACCAGCTGGTTCCAGCATTGAGCGGCATGCAGCCTTGACGAGATCGGCACAGCTTCCTGTCAATGTTGTCGGCGCTCCCGTAGCGTCATCAGTCAGCTCCAGCAACTCAGATTTGGGAAGCTGTGCCGATCTCATCAAGGCTGCATGCCGCTCAATGCTGGAACCAGCTGGTTGCTGCGTGGAGCTTCACAGCAGAGAGAAGAAGCTGGATTTTGCTTTCCATTGCAGACACCAGATCAGCCCCCTGCAAGCTCTCGTCTCTGGAGGAGCCCGACCAAAGTTTCCAGTGCCACTTCAGAGAGCGCTCCTCGAAAGATGAGATCTTGCAGGGGGCTGATCTGGTGTCCGCAATGGAGAGCAAAATCCAGCTGCTCCCCGGACCAGTCCCCATTTTTTTTATTATTATTATTATTTGATTTGTATACCGCCCTACTCCCGAAGGACTCAGGGCGGTGAACAGCCAAGCAATAAAATACATAAATACACAAAATTTAAAACCAGATAAAATCAAATTAAATCATTTTGGCCCAGACAGATTAAAACACCCCAATAATTTAAAAACAGATTAAAATTTACATATTAAAAGAGGGAGGAGATTAGGCCAAGCCCGCTTGATGGAATAAAAAAGTCTTCACAGCGCGGCGGAAGGTGCGCAGATCCAGAATCCTCCATATCTCTGGGGGGAGCTCATTCCAGACGGTAGGTGCCCCCACAGAGAAGGGTCTCCCCCTAGGGGTCGCCAGCTGACACTGTTTGGCTGACGGCACCCGGAGGAGTCCCTCTCTATGAGAGCGTACTGGCCGGTGGGAGGCTATTGGTGGTAGTAGGCGGTCCCGTAGATAACCAGGTCCTAAGCCATGGAGCGCTTTGAAGGTGGTAACCAAAACCTTGAAGCTCACCCGGAAGACCACCGGGAGCCAGTGCAGCTCGCGCAGGAGAGGTGTCACATGGGAGCGCCATGACGCTCCCATTACCACCCGCGCGGCCACACTCTGCGCCAGTTGGAGCCTCCGGGTGCTCCTCAAGGGGAGCCCCATGTAGAGAGCATTACCATTTACCGCTCTGAGTCCCAAGCAGCAGGAAACGAAGGCTGCCTTGCACCACAAATATACCAAGGCAGAATCCTGATGCTGCACTTTCAGCAGAGAGATGAGGGCTGCCTTGGCCATTGGCTGGCGCAAATATACCAAGGCGAATGCTAATGCCGCACAAGTTCAAGTAGTGCTTCGCTCCCACACTTCTTCCGGCCCTCAGTCTCTCAGGGAAATGCTTGACTTCCTCTCAGCCCCAAGACACTGGCTGGCCCATGAGATGAGAGAGAGAGAGAATGAGACAGAAAGAGAGAGAATCAGAATGAGACAGAGAGAGAAAGAGACAAAGAATGAAAGAGAGAATGAGAGAGAGAGAATCAGAATGAGACAGAGAGAGAAAGAGACAAAGAATGAAAGAGAGAGAAAGAATGAAAGAGAATGAGAGAAAGAGACAGAGAGTATCAGAGAGAGAGAGTGAGAGAGAGAGAATGAGAGACAGAAAAAGAGACAGAGAATCAAAGAGAGAGAATCAAAGAATCAGAGAGAGAATGAGAGAGAGAGAGACAAAATGAAAGAGAATCAGAATGAGAGAATCAGAATGAGAGAGAGAAAGGGGGGAGAGAGAAAGGGGGACAGAGAGAAAGAGAGAATGAGAGAGTGGGGGGAGAGAGAATGAGAGAATGAGAAAGAGTGGGAGAGAAAGAAAGAGAGGGAGAGAGAGAGAGAAAGAGAAAATGAGAGAGAGAGAAAGAGAGAATGAGAGAGAAAGAGTGGGAGACAGAGAGAGAGAGAGAGAGAGAGGAGGGAGAGTGCCTGAAGGACCCCATCCCGTACTGGGAGTCCAGGTGCTTCAGCAAGCAGCACACTGGATTCGTATTAGTGGTCCGCAAAATTTAAAATTATGAAGTTGGTGGTCCCTGAGGTCCAAAAGGTTGGGGACCCCTGGCCTAAGACCATCGGAAAACACATATTTTTGATGGTTTTAGGAATAACTTTATTGTTGGGGGTCACCACAACATGAGGAACTGTATTAAAGGGTCGCGGCATTAGGAAGGTTGAGAACCACTGCCTTAGCTGCTTGCCTTGCTTCGCTTGCCTGAATCCATTCCATCAGCAAGCAACTCCCTGCCTGCAATCAAGCAGGCAGGGAGTTGTGGACTTCAACTCCCAGAATTCCTCAGCCAGCAAAACAAAGCTGGCTGAGGAATTCTGAGAGTTGAAGTCTACAAGTCTTAAAGTTGCCAAGGTTGGAGACCCCTGTTCTATTGGGTAAGTTTTTTTTCCCCTTTGGGATCTTTAAAAAAAATAGTTAATTGGAGGTTTTTTTAGTTGTTCTTTTTTAGACCTAGCCATTTAAAGTTTAGGAAGTTTTAAATTTAGCTTTCATATAAAAATAAAAATAAAATAAAATAATATTTGTGCAGCTTTCTGAGATTTAGTGTGTTTTTGTAGTGTTTCACTCTAACTACACAAACACACAAAATCTCACAAAGCTGTATGTGGAATTTTGTGTGTGTAAAGTGTAAAAGTTGTTTTTTTGGGCTTTTTGTGGCTGTGTGAGGTTCCTGCTTGTTTCAGGGGCCATTTTGGGTCTAGCACAGCTGCTTTTACATTGTGGGTGAGCCAGTTGTGTTGTGTTGTGTTGTGTGTGTGTAAAGTGTAAAAGTTGTTTTTTGGGGCTTTTTGTGGCTGTGTGAGGTTCCTGCTTGTTTCAGGGGCCATTTTGGGTCTAGCACAGCTGCTTTTACATTGTGGGTGAGCCAGTTGATGTTTTTTAAATTTTTATTTGGTGTGCGTTGGAAGAGGGGTAGTCTTATATGGTGAGTATAGCCCAAACCCTATATTTTAACAGGAAAATTCAGGGGTTGTCTTATACACCCAGTCATCTTATACACCGGAAAATATGGTATATAAACTCATAGTGGAATTATTAGCAGAACCCCTACATATAGATAGACAGGAATTAGGAACAGTATTGATGAGGCTTACCAAATTTATACAAATTATGCAAAACAACATAGACTACCACGTGAAATTCATGTCAGATTCACAAAAAAATCAATTTGTGATGAAATTTACAGAAAGACAAGGGAAGACAAACTGATGTTTAAAGGGAAGGAGATCATAATATTAGAACAATTAACCAAAAGAATTTGTGAGCAGCGGAGGAATTATCAATTCCTCTCTGCTAAATTGACTAATCATAGAATCATGTTCTGATGGTTAATACCAGAGGGCATGTTAATATCCTGGGAAGACAAAAAAAAATAAGAATAGATATGGTAGAAAAGGCTCAGGAATTCAGTGAACAAAACTTTGGAGAGGAATTAGAAAGTAGAGAGGAATTAGAATCCAAAAGTCAAGAAGAAAAAAATCAAATCCAGGATCAGAAGAGCAGTTAGAGACCGGAAAGCAATACAGAGAGGGTGTAAGAACAAGACAGCAGAGGGGAGTAACACAAAAAAGGGAAGCAGAAAGGACAAATAAGTAATTTAATGGAGGAAGAGGTGAATTTAATATCAATCAACATAAATGGATTGAATGCACCAATAAAATGAAGACAAACAATTACTAGACTCCAAAAACTGAACATGGAAATAGTATGCCTACAAGAAGTGCACATTCCAAAAGGGAAAAGTTGTTTTTTTGGAAGCCCCCAAACTAGGGAAATTATTTGTAGCATTGGCAGAAACAAAAAAAAGAGGGATAGCGGTTTATATAAAGGAAAGGTTAAATCCCAAACAAATGTATGCAGATAATGAGGGAAGGACATTAATGATTGAAATCTCAATAAAACAAAAAAGAATATTACTTGTAGTCATTTATGCACCCAACATACATCAGAGAGAATACTATAATAAGTTACACAGAAAACTAATAGAATTAGAAATAGATAACCTATGCATTATAGGTGACTTCAATGTGGTGGCAGATCCTAAAAAAGACTACAAAACTGGAAAAAAGAAAAAGCATGAAAGGAAAATATTACCACCAGCATTTTTTGAATTGGCCCAGGAATTTAACTTGAAAGATACATGGAGAGAAATTAACCCACAAAAAAAGCAATATACCTTCTTCTCTAACCCCCCAAAATCATAGTCAAGGATAGACATGGTGTGGATGGACCCAGAAACAGGGAAAGACATTGCAGAAATAGAAATTGAAGCCAACTCCTGGGCAGACCACAACCCATTAAAAATTAGTTGGAAAGGAGAAAT
This sequence comes from Pantherophis guttatus, assembly GCF_059756535.1. NCBI lineage: Eukaryota > Metazoa > Chordata > Lepidosauria > Squamata > Colubridae > Pantherophis > Pantherophis guttatus. The sequence continues at coordinate 100,645,330 of NC_142068.1, read as the reverse complement.
CAGGAGGAGAGGGAGATGGACCATGAACCAAAGGATAGTGAAAGAGAAGAATTTTATTCAATACTCAAAAAAAGAATTAGACCTGTTTTTAGAAGAAAATTGGAATGAAGAAACTACAACTCAAAACTTATGGGATACAACTAAAGCTTATACTGTATAAGAGGTTTATCGATAGCATACACAATAAGGAAAAATAGAAATAAAAAGAAACACCTGGCAGAGCTCCAAGGAAAATTAGAAAAAGCAGAATCTAAATTACAGAAAGAACCCCAAAACCAAGAAATCAAGTAGAAAAAGAGTTAATTAAACACAAATTACAATTAATAACCCAGGAAGAAGTAGCACAAAAAATTAGAGCAACTAAACAAAATTACTTTGAAAATTCCAATAAGCCCGGAAGATGGTTGGCTTATAAATTAAAAAAAGAAAAAGAAAAGAAATTAATAAAACAATTAGAGGATGAGGATGGAATGGTGCATCTACAGGAAGAAAAAAAGAAAAGTATAGCAGTAAACTATTTTCAAAAACTATTCAGTTCAGAAAAAAATTGAAGAGGAGAATATTCAGAGATACTTTCAAAAAAGGAATCTTCCCAGAATACCAGATATAATAAAAGAAATATTAAATGAGGAAATAACAAAACTGGAGATACAAAGACCAATTCAAAAGCAAAAAAATAATAAGACTCCAGGCCCAGATGGAATTCCCACTGAATTTTATAAAACATTTCAAGAGTCATTAGAACAACTGCTATTAGAAACATTTAATGAAGTACTTAAAAAGGCCAAGATATTAGAATCCTGGAGGGAATCATTAATAACTCTTATCTCAACTTCCGGTGGCACCACAGGCGTCGATGGCTGCTCCTTTCAGAGCACTAGATCCGCAATCTCATTAAAGCCGCTAGAACAGCGAAAATCAGCTGTCTAGCGGCTTGGAAACTTTCCCCTCGGGAAAAGCGGGGAAAGAGAGCAGCCAGGCTTGGGTAGAGCTCCCAAGAGCCCCAGGAACAATTCTGGGGGCTTGAAGGGTGAGAGCTCCCTGGAAGCCTGACATAAGCTCCGGACCCGGGACGCTTCTGCTTTAAGCAGAACAAGACGCCACAACCACTCCTGCAACAATTTTACAACATCCTGGATACAAAAGCAGGCAGAGCGAAGTCGGGAGGGACTCTAATTGCAAGTATTAAACTTTAACTCCTGTGTATTGAATACTTCCTTCTTGATTGCCAAGGGAAGAAAGTGAAAGGAAATGGCGCCGAGTCTTAATTGGGTGTGGTAATGAAAGTTAACTGTAAAGTACTTCTCAGCACTGACAGCCCTCACTGATAATAACTGAAATTTGTTTTAAAAGAAAGAAGAATTAAATTGGACTGCAGATAAATTTAAAACTTATTGAGGACTGGAAACTAACTGGAAATTAAGCCGATTTATTGGACTTATTGTGCTGGCTGTTGTAAAAGTTTTAAATTGAAACTGAAAATTGGAAAATGGCTTCCAGGCAAATAAAAACTGCTGTGCCCAAAAGTACCGGGAGCTCTCCTGCCCCACCATCTAAACCACAATCTTTGTCAGCCCCAGTAGAACCACAAGTTTTAACACTGGAAGCCTTGCAGCAAGCTCTAAAGCTACAAGCCTTTACTTTAGAGGGGAAAATTACCTCTGCCTTTGAGGAAAAAATGAAGGAGGTGACTGAAAAAAATGAACGTGGTGACTGAAGAGTTGGCAGAAATTAAAGATGTAATCCAAGCTCGAAATAAGGAAATTAGAGAAGACATTATCTTTGCATTTCAGGGCTTGGCAAGCCATATTGAAGGGTTAGATGAAAGATTAGAGGAAATTAATCAATCCAATGTGAACCTGGAGAATAAAATGGGAGAGGTTCAGACACAGATGGAGAGGGCAGATTTAGAGGTGATGATGATACAATACAGGTCGATGGAATTTGCCATAAGAGTAAGAGGTTTGAAAGAAAATAATCAAGAGAATCTGAGAGAGATTTTTGCAGAAGCCTTTATAACTGGAGAAAGAAAGGAAGATCTGGAATGGCAAATTGACAAAATTTATCGTGTAAATTCATGGGTGGCCAGAAAGAGAAATTTACCAAGAGACATTGTAATCTACTTCACAACAAGGAGGATAAGAAATGAAATTTTACAGGCTTCTTATAAAAACAAACTCCAAGTGGCAGGACAGGAGGTTTTAACATTGAAAGAAATCCCCCCAAAAATGTTGAGAACAAGGAAGGACTATGCCTTTTTGGTGGAAGAACTCAGAAAGCGCCAGATACAGTATAGATGGGAGGTTCCAACCGCATTGGTGGTGAATTACTCAGGACAGAGATATCATCTTAACACAGTATGGAAGGCAAGAGATTTTTACTCCAATGTATTAAAGGCTGGAGGTTCATTTTCCCCAGAAACTAGAAGAAGAAAGGAAGCAGAGAGAGCAAGAAAGGGAGAGAAAGAATTTATGCAGGCCCAGGCCCAGGCTCAAGGAGGGGCCTTGATTAATGAAGAAGATTTAATACAATTTACGAGCTCTGCCCAAGACCTGGAGCTATTTGACAAAACAGAGGAACCAAAGGACCAAAGACAGACTCGAGCAGCAACTAAACACAAAGAGGAATTAAAGGTGCAGCAGGCTCAGACAAAAACACAAGAAATTACAAAAACAGAAGCAGTGGGGGGGGGGCAAGGCCGAAGATCAAAGTGAAAGATGACCTTCAGCTAATGCTTCAAAAGCTTCAAATTGCCAAAGATGGCAAATAAATTCCTAACCTGGAATGTCAATGGTTTAAACTCACCGCAAAAGAGGAGGAAAATATTTCACTACCTGAAACCATATAAAAATGACATTATTTGCTTACAAGAGACACATATTAGAATGAAAGATCAAAAATATTTAATAAATGCAAGGTTGGGGACACATTTTGTAGCATCTGCACCAGAAAAGAAAAGCGGTATAGTTATATACCTAAAAATAGGCTTAATAGCTAAATTAATTGAAGCAGATGTGCAAGGAAGATATATTGCAATTGAAATCTTAATAGAAGGGAAAAAAAACACTCTTGATTGGAATATATGCACCAAATCAACAACAAGAAAAATTCTACAAGATTTTACATTCTAAACTAACACAATGGGACTACAAATCGTATATATTGATGGGAGATTGGAATGGAGTTTTGGATACTAAAAAGGACAAAAAAGGATCTTTGCAAAATATTCAAATGCATGCTAGACTGCCTAAATCCTTTTTTGATATGATGGAAGACATGGAGTTGAGAGATATTTGGCGAGAGCGGAATGTAGAAGAAAAAGATTTTACTTTTTTTTCCCGATAGACACCAGTCATTTTCTAGGATTGATTTTATACTAATTACTAATGATTTCCTTTCCAGGGTGAAGAAAACGAAGATATGTCCAAGAACATTAACAGATCACAGCCCGGTTTGGATGGAATTAGAGCATGAAAAGTGGCCCAGGAAGTCCTGGAGGTTGAATGAAAATTTGTTTAGATATGAGGAAAATGTGAAAGAATGTAAAAAATTTATGAAATAACTTTTTGTTATGAATATGCATAAAGGTACATCTATGGAAATGGTTTGGGATGCAAGTAAAGCATATATGAGAGGTATTTTAATATATTTGAACAATAAATATAGACATAGACAGGAAAGAAAACGGAAGGAACTAGAAGAGGAAATAAAAAATAAAGAGCAAGTATTAATATTAAATCCAACAGGTAAGAAAATAAAAGAAGCAATTAATTTATTGCGAGGGCAATTTAACATGTTGATGGCAGACCAGGCGGCAACTAATTTGCAATATGCCAAACATAATACTTTTTGTAATGCTAATAAACCAGGTAGATGGTTGGCAAATTTGCTAAGGAAAAAACAAAAGTCACACACCATAGAGAAAATAGAATATAAGGGTAAAGAGGTGTATCAGCAAAATATGATTAAAAAAGCATTTTTAGAATTTTATACGAAGTTGTATACTAGTGATAAAATCCAAGGTATAGATATAGATAAATATCTACAGAAGGAGAATATTTCTATAGTTTCAGAAGAGCAAAGGGAAGGTTTGAATCAATTGATAACTTCTGAAGAAATTGTTTTAGCAATTAAACAATTGAAAGTGGGAAAAGCCCCTGGGACAGATGGATTGACAGCTGTTTACTATAAAAGTCTGCAGACAGAAATAGTGGAACCACTTAAAGAATTATTTAACAAAGTACAAACTGGAGGAGAAGTACCTCTTTCCTGGAGAACATTTATTTCCTTGATCCCAAAGGAGGATCAAGATCATACTCAGCCAAAAAACTATAGACCGATATCACTTTTAAATACAGATTATAAGATTTTTACTAAAATATTAGCAAATAGGCTGATGCCACTTATGCAACAAATGATTCATAATGATCAAACTGGTTTTATTAATAGGCGATATATGAAAAGTAATGTAAGGCAAATAGTTAATGTTTTGGAGTATTTGAGAAAGAACAACCAGATCCCTGCGGTGCTTATATTCTTAGATGCGAAGAAGGCGTTTGATCAATTGAACTGGAATTTTTTACTGAAAATAATTGAAAAGATGCAATTTGGAGAGTACTTTATACAATCTATTAAGGCAATATATCAGCAACAAACAGCACAAGTAATAATCAATGGTAGTTTAATGGAAACTTTTAACATAGAAAAAGGAACAAGACAAGGATGTCCCTTATCTCCATTACTGTTTATTTTGACTTTGGAACTTTTGTTGAATAAAATACGTGGCTCAGATAAAATAAGGGAAATTAAAATTAGGCATGATGATTACAGATTATGAGCATTCGCAGATGACATGGTTATGACTTTGACTCAACCAGTACAATCGGTTATAGGTTTAATGGATATAATTAATCAATATGGACAAGTATCTGGATTTAAAATAAATGCAGGGAAAACAAAGATAATAACTAAAAATATGGTTACAAGTCAAAAAGAAGAAATAGAAAGAATAACGGGATTTGAAACAGTAAAGAAGGTTAAATATTTAGGGGTTTATATTATGACATCAAATGCGAAATTATATAAGTATAATTATGAATTGTTGTGGCAAAAAATACAGAAAGAGATGGAAAACTGGAAAAAATTGCAACTATCATTGATGGGAAGGATAGCTGCAGTGAAAATGAATATTTTGCCAAAGTTCTTATTCCTTTTTCAAATGATACCAATACTGAAAAAAGATGGAAATTTGAATGAATGGCAGAAGGGCATTACTAATTTTGTGTGGGCAGGAAAGAAACCGAGAATAAAACAAAAAATAATGCAAGATATACGTGAAAGAGGAGGTCTCAAAATGCCTAATTTAAGATTGTATTATGAGGCAGCTACCCTCTCAGCAATTGGATTAACTCAATAGAAGAGAGAATATTGAATATTGAGGAATATGAATTGTTATATGGGTGGCATGCATATTTACTATACGATAAAAAGTTGGACAAGAATTTTAAAAGTCATATATTAAGGAATGCATTACTATGTGTATGGAAAAAGTATCAATATAAATTAAATAATAAATTACCTACATGGGCAGTACCTAGACATACGATAGAGAATATAAGTGTAGAACAGAAACAAGGTGTGATTACTTACAAAGAGCTTCTTATTATGGAAAGAGGTACATTGCAGCTAAAGTCTTTAGAGGTATTAAGGGAAGAAAGGATAATTCAAACTTGGTTTCAGTATGGACAGTTGTATATTAGATGGAAAGAGGATCAGAAAATTGGTATCCTGCAAAATGAGGAAAATTTGATAAAACAAATTAGGGATCAAAGTTCAATGCATATCAAAAGGTTGTATAACGCATTGATAGAAATAGATTCAGAAACTGAGTTAGTGAAGGACTGTATGATAAAATGGGCACAAAATATTGAGGAACCAATAATGATGGAAACATGGGAAAAAATATGGGTCAGAAATGTAAAATTTACCCAAGCCCAAAACTTGAGAGAAAATTTTTACAAAATGTTTTATAGATGGCATTTAGATCCCAAAAAGTTAGCTTGTATGTATCCAAGCTTACAACCTACGTGTTGGAGATGTAAATGTGATGATGCAACGTAATATCATATATGGTGGACATGTAAAAAAATTAAGGCATTTTGGATTAAGATATGGTGGATTATACAAAATATTTTTAAAAAGAAGATAAAATTTACTCCACAGTTGTTTTTATTGGGTATAATTACAGATTGTACGGTTATAGAGACTAATTTGATTCTGAACTAGAGCCTGTAGTACAGTGGACTAAAGCACTGTTATTAACATCTGCTGCTTGCAATTACTGCAAGTTCAAATCTCACCAGGCTCAAGATTGACTCAACCTTCCATCCTTTCAAAGGTAGGTGAAATGAGGACACAGATTGTGGGGGCAATAAGCTGACTTTGTATAAATATACAAAAGTATGAAGGCTATTGCTTAACGCATTGTAAGCCGCCCTGAGTCTCCGGAGAAGGGCGGCATATAAATTAAAGGGAAAAAAAACTTAATAACTGCAGCCAGACTTTTGGTGGCGCAGTATTGGAAGAAGGAAGATTTACCTACTATTGAAGAATGGACATTAAAAGTAGCTAATTTGGTGGAGATGGCTAAAATCTCTGCATATTTGAAGGATTGTTCGAATGAAACATACATATTGGAATGGAGAAGATGGATTGATTATATTCAAAACAAATATGGGACTAAAAGTTGCAAATATCTTATGAATGAAATATTTAGGTGAATTCTTATATTCTTATATTTTGGTATGTATGGGGGAGTTAAAATGTAAGGGGGAGTGAAGAGCTTATAGTTAGTTTGTTTATGTTTGATTATGTTTGTTAAATGCTATACCCTGTATTTTGCTCTGGGAAGTGGGGGGGGAAGGGAGAAGGGAATGGGTGGGGGGAGGAAAGGGGGGAAATTTGTTTGTAAAAATATTTTAAAACTTTTCAATAAAAAAAATAACTCTTATCCCCCAAAACAATAGTGAACAACAGAAGATACAGAATTATCGGCCAGTCTCGTTGCTAATGCTGATTATAAAATATTTATGGCCATAATAGCGGATAGAATTAAAAATATATTGATCAAAATTATACATTTGGACCGAAATGGATTCCTACCCAACAGATATATAAAAAACAATATAAGAATTATCATCAATGCATTAGAATATTACGAAGCTCACCCCGAAAAACAGGTAGCTGTGGTTTTCTTGGATGCACAAAAAGCTTTTGACAATTTAAACTGGAACTTTATGATAAACCAATTAATAAGAATGAATTTTGGAGAAAAATTTAGACATGATTAGAGCCATATACACTATACAATGTATAGGGCAAAGATAATAATCAATGGGGAACAAACAGAGAGTTTTGAAATAACTAAAGGAGTAAGGCAGAGCTGCCCATTGTCTCCTCTGCTGTTCATTCTGTCTGTGGAGATATTAATGTCCCAAATTAGAGATAATTCAGAAATAAAGGGATTAAAAATTAAGTCACAAGAATATAAGGTCCAAGCATTCGCAGATGATCTGGCATTTATTATTGAGGAACCTTTAAAATCTGGACCTATTTTACTATAAGATATAAACCAATTTGGTGCAGTAGCAGGATTTAAAATGAATAAAGACAAAACTAAAATATTGACTAAGAATTTAAACAACAGACAGAGTGAACAACTAGAGGAGGAACTGGGAATCTTGAGAACAAAGAAAATTAAATATCTGGGAATTTGGCTATCAGAAAAGTGTACTACCATAAAGAGGGACAATTACGATACACTCCTATTACAAATACAAAAAGATTTGGATAACTGGACTAAATTACCAATATCATTAATTGGCAGAATTTTAATGATAAAAATGAACATATTGCCCAAGTTACTATATTTATTTCAAACAGTACCAATAACATTAGGGGAAATTTTTTTTGAACAACTGAATAAATTGACATAGAAATTCATATGGTCAGGGAAAAAACCATGCATTAAATTCAAATTATTGCAAGTAGGAAAAAAAGGAGGTTTTGGTTTACCGGAATGGGAACTTTACTATCAAGCAGCATCCCTAACATGGCTTAAAGATTGGATACAACTTAAAAATAAGCGGATATTAATGATAGAAGGCCATGACCTTCAACTTGGTTGGCATGGCTTTTTATGGGATGGGAAAAATAAATCACACACTTATTTTCCACGTCATAAGGTCCTTACCTTATGCACTAGTGAAAGTATGGGAAAAGGTTAAAAAGAATCATTATATGAAAGTCCCAGTTTGCTTGTCTACAATGGAAGCAATGATACATCCAAATATCACAGATCTAGATAAAATGGTAAGATACACAGATTTATTAGACACAAAAGGAGAATTAAAATCAATACAAGATTTGAAAAAACAAGGAATAAATTTAGAATGGTGGCCATATTTACAAATCAAAACTAGATTTAAAAAAAATAAGGAACAATTTGGCATAAACAGGAAATAATCGGAATTAGATAAATTAATATGAGTATCGGGAAGAAAAATGATTACAAATATCTATAATTGCTTATTAGGATACAAATTGGAAGAGGTTCTTGGTCCTGACGCAAGGGTTTCAGCAAACTAACATGAAACACAGAATGAATCCTCCACAAGATTTTAGGTAGCTCTAATTGCACGGTAACTGGGTTACTATGTGTACAATAGGGAAACGACCCACATATTTGGGCCCAAGTTTTTTCGACTTTTGGTAGTTTGCAAGTACTTGGTGGAAAGGAAAACCCTATCTCCTACTTTGTAATCCCTACCCTGAATTCTTTTCTTATCAGCTTGGTTTTTATGAGCTTGGTGAGCCTCGTCCAGGGCTTTACGTGTTACAGTCCAGGTACCATGTATTGTTCCAATATTGAGTTAGTTCTTTCACAAGCCCCATTGGTCTGAGGGTGGTGGGCAGAGCTTAACCCCTGGGTGGAGCCTAACAACCCCAGGAACTCCTTCCAGAAGTGGGAGGTGAACTGAGCCCCTCTGTCCGAGATTATTCGCTCTGGAGCCCCGTGTAATCTATACACATGCTGGACAAACAGTTTAGCCAGAGTTTTACCCGAAGGGATCTTGGGACATGGGATAAAATGCACTTGCTTAGAAAACAAATCAGTGACCACCCAAATGACCGTATTTCCTCCACTTTTGGGCAAGTCAATAATAAAATCCATGGAGATCTCCTTCCATGGGGCTCCCGGTCTAGCTACACTCTGAAGTAACCCAGAGGGTTTCCCAGGAGGCTTCTTTGCTGATGCACATATAGGGCAGCTCACCACGTAGGCTTCTATGTCTTTCTTCAGTGCCAGCCACCAGAATTTAACTAAATGCAATGTCTTCACGAATCCAAAGTCCCCAGCGATTTTAGCATCATGGGCGTATTGTAATACTGCCCCCCTCAGACTGGCAGGGACATACAGTTTCACTCCCACCCAGGCGAGTCTCTCATGAAGTGTACACTCATTGGAGTGGGCTAAAAACCACTCATCAGTTTTTAGTGCTTCTTTTAACTGCTTGTTCAAGTCGCCGGACAAGGTTAGGTCCCCTTTCGCCTGGGCTCTGGTAACCACTGGAGCCGCCAGCTGTTTTGAGGGGATAACTGGACGAATCACTTCTGCTCGAACACTATTGTATTGAGGCAGTCTCGAGAGGGCATCTGCCATAAAGTTCCTCCCTCCAGGAAGGTAGCACAGAGAGAAATTAAATCGGTTAAAGTGTTGGGCCCAGTGGACTTGCTTAGGCGACAGTTTTCATGGCATTTTTAAGGCCTCTAAGTTTTTGTGATCAGTCCACACCTCAAAAGGGTGTTTCGCCCCTTCCAGGAAATGCCTCCATGTTAACAGCACCCAACGAACAGCAAAAGCCTCCTTCTCCCAGACGGCCCATCTCCTCTTGGTCTCAGATAATTTCCGAGAGGTATAGGCACAGGGTTGCAAATTCCCCTCAGCATTGGCTTGAAGTAACACTGCTTCGATGGCCATATCGCTGGCATTGGCCTGAACGACAAAGGGGGCCTCCATGTCAGGATGTTTAAGGACCGGTTTGATGGCAAACAGTCATTTCAGTTTTTCAAAAGCTGCCTGACATTCCATAGTCCACTTGAGAGGCCGGGAGGGTTTTGGCTTTGCCTCTCCTTTTGTTTTCAGGAGCTTAATAATCGGTAAGAGCCGAGGTGGCGCAGTGGTTAGAGTGCAGTACTGCAGCTACTTCAACTGACTGCTAGTTCAGCAGATCAGCAGATCAAATCTCACCGGCTCAAGGTTGACTCAGCCTTCCATCCTTCCGAGGTGGGTAAAATGAAGACCCAGATTGTTGGGAACAATATGCTATTTAGTATACTGTCTTTGGTGTAAGCTGCCCAGAGTCCTCGGAGAGTGGGCAGCATAGAAATATGAATAATAAAATAAAATAATAAATAAATAAATAAATAAATAAATAATTTTATTTCTATACCGCCCTTCTCCCGAAGGACTCAGGGCGGTGTACAGCCTATTTAAAAACACAAAAAACACGACAACAATTTAAAATTTAAAATCATTAAATAATTAGGCTCCAATTAAAATCCCAGAAATTTAAAATACCCCAATTTAAAACGTTATGTTAATAGCCCGGCCTGGTGGAACAACAGGGTCTTCAGAGCGCAGCGAAACACCCGGAGGTCGGAAATCTTTCGTATTTCGGGGGGCAGTTCATTCCACAGGGCTGGGGCTCCCACAGAGAAGGCCCTCCCCCTGGGTGTCGCAAGCCGACATAACTTGGCTGATGGCACCCAGAGGAGACCCTCTCTGTGGGAGCAGACTGGTCGGTGGGAGGCTATTGGTGGCAGAAGTCGGTCTCGAAGGTACCCGGGTCCTATGCCATGGAGCGCTTTAAAGGTGGTAACCAACACCTTGAATCGCACCCGGAAGACCACTGGGAGCCAGTGCAGCTCGCGCAGGAAGGGTGTCACGTGGGCGCAACGGGTTGCACCCATAACCACCCGCGCGGCCGCATTCTGGACCAGTTGGAGCCTCCGAGTGCTCTTCAAGGGGAGCCCCATGTAGAGAGCATTACAATAGTCCAACCGGGAGGTGACAAGGGCGTGAGTGACCGTGCGCAAGGCGTTCCGATCCAGAAAGGGCTGCAACTGGCGAATCAGGCGAACCTGATAAAAGGCCCCCCTGGCCACGGCCGTCATGTGCTCTTCTAAAGACAGCCGTGCGTCCAGGAGGACACCCAGATTGTGAGCCCTCTCTGTGGGGGGCAAGGATTCACCCCCAATAGTCAGCGATGGCACCTGCTGACTATATCGGGGCGCCGGAAGCCACAGCCACTCGGTCTTGGAGGGGTTGAGTCTGAGCCTGTTCCTCCCCATCCAGGCCCGCACGGCCTCCAGGCAGCGGGACATCACATCAAGGGCATCGTTGGGGTGGTCTGGGGTGGAGATGTACAGCTGAGTGTCATCAGCGTACAGATGACACTTCACCCCCAAACCACGGATGATCTCACCCAGTGGCTTCACATAAATGTTGAACAGGAGAGGCGAGAGGACCGACCCTTGCGGCACTCCCCATGCAAGATGCCTCGAGGTCGACCTCTGTCCTCCTGCCAACACAAACTGCGAGCGGTCGGAGAGGAAGGAGGAGAACCACCGCAAAATGGTGCCCCCTATTCCTAACCCCCTCAACCGCTGCAGCATGATACCATGGTCGATGGTATCAAAAGCCGCTGAGAGGTCTATTAGGACTAGGACAGAGGAGCAGCCCCTGTCCCGAGCCCTCCAGAGATCATCCACCAACGCGACCAATGCCGTTTCAGTGCTGTACCCCTGCCTGAAGCCCGACTGGTATGGGTCCAGATAGATAGCTTCATCCAGGTGCCGGGGAAGTTGTCGTGCCACCACGCTCTCAACAACCTTCGCCACAAAACGAAGGTTGGAGACTGGACGATAGTTGGCTAATTCAGCCGGGTCCAGGGAAGGCTTCTTGAGGAGGGGCCTCACTACCGCCTCTTTCAAGGTGGCAGGAAAGGCACCCTCACTCAGAGAAGCACTTATAATCCCCTGGAGCCAGCCTCGTGTAACCTCCCGGGAGGCCAGCACCAACCAGGAGGGACACGGGTCCAATAAACACGTGGCGGCACTAATCTTACCCAGAACCCTGTCCACATCCTCGGGAGTCACAGGATCAAACTCCTCCCAGGTAACATTCTCAAGACCTGCCCTCGTCTCCTCCCGTGGACTCATCCAGTCGGAGTCCAAGCCATCCCGAATCCGAGCGATTTTATCGTGCAGGAATTGCACAAAATCCTCAGCGCGACCCTGCAAGGGATCTTCCCGCACTCCCCCCCGGAGGAGGGAGTGGGTCACCCTAAACAAGGCGGCTGGGCGGTTCTCTGCAGATGCGATAAGAGCAGAAAAGTGGTTAGACTTTGCCGCTTTTATCGCCACTAGGTAGGTCTTGATATAAGACCTCACCTGTGTCCGGTCGGAATCGGATTGACTAGTCCTCCAAATGCTCTCTAGGCGTCTTTTCTGACGCTTCATCTCTCTCAGCTCCTCAGAAAACCAAGGAGCCAGTTGAGATCGGCATCGGGTCAGAGGCCGCAAAGGCACGACGCGGTCCAAAGCTCCAGCGGCCGCCCTTTCCCAGGCGGCCACCAGCTCTTCAGTCGAGTCATGTGTTAGGGTCTCAGGGCATGGCCCAAGCTCCGTCAGGAACCTTTCGGGTTCCATCAGGCGCCTGGGACGGAACCATCTAGTTGGCTCCGTCTCCCTGCGGCGGGGGATGGCGGTAGGAAAGTCTAGTTGGAGGAGCGAATGATCTGTCCATGACAAGGGTTTAATATCTAGGTCCCCTCTACCAAGATCATTCAACCACTGACCAGAGACAAAAATCAGGTCCAGAGTGTGTCCCCCTATGTGAGTTGGGCCTTGAACTAACTGGGTCAGGTCCATGGCCGTCATGGAAGCCATGAACTCCCGAGCCGCCTCTGACGCCTCACCCGCGGATGGAAGTTTGAAATCCCCCATGACGATAAGTCTGGGGGTATCAACCGCCACCCCGGCAATGACGTCGAGTAGCTCGGGCAGGGTCGCTGCCACGTGGCAGGGAGCCAGGTACGTAGTCAGCAAACCCATCTGCACCCCACGGCCCCACTTTACACAGAGGGACTCACATCCGGCTATCTGAGGAACAGTGGTCTCCCTCGGACAAAGACTTTCCCTAATAATCACCGCCACTCCCCCACCCCTCCCCTGGGCCCTTGGCTGATGAAATGCACGGAAACCTGGCGGGCACATCTCAACGAGGGGGACCCCCCCTCCTGGCCCAACCAGGTCTCTGTAATACCTGCCAGGTCCTCACCCCCCTCCGAAATAAGGTCACAAATGAGGGGGGCTTTAAAATAAATTTTTGCGAATGAGGGGATGAACTGTCGATAGAAGTTAGCAAAACCCAGGAAGCTTTGTAGTTGTTTGTGGGTATGTGGGGGAGCCCATTCCAATACTGCCCAGACCATTTCCGGGTCCATTTCTATCCCCTCATGCGGAATGCGGTATCCCACATAGTCAATTTTAGTCTGGTGGAATTCGAATTTTGACAACTCAGCAGCTCAGCAGCTCTAAGTTTTTTCAGGACCGCTCTCACCAGTTTTACGTGGTCATCCATGGTCTCAGTGTAAATAAGGATGTCAACCAGGTAGACCAGAACCCACTTGTAAAGGTGCTTGTGTAGTACTTCATTGATCAATTGCATGAACACTGTGGGGGCTCCTTATAGTCCGAAAGGGAGCATCCAGCAGGCAGTTGAAAGCAGTTTTCCATTCATCACCTTCCTTAATCCAAACTCTATAATATGCCTCCCGCAAATCCAGTTTAGTGAAAATCTTCCCTTTGACCAGGTGGGCTAGCATGTCCTTCATGAGGGGCAGTGGGTAGACGTTTTCCATGCAAATAGCATTTAAATTCTTATAATCAACCACCAGACGAAAAGACCCATCCTTCTTCTCCCGGAATAGCACCAGGGCGGCTACACGCAGCCTAGCCGGTTGGATGAAGCTGCGTTTTCGGTTTTTATCAATAAAGTCTCATAGTTCCCCCAATTCCCGGGGGGTCATGGGATAGATCTTTGGTTTAATCATTTAGTCATAGACATACGTCTATATGTATTGTTCAAATATATTAAAACACCTCTCATGTATGCTTTGCTTGCATCCCAAACCATTTCCATGGGTGTGCCCTTATGCATATTCATAACAAAAAATTCTTTCATAAATTTTTTACATTCTTTCACATTTTCCTCATATCTAAATAGCTTTTCATTTAACCGCCAAGACCTCCTGGAACCCTTTCCATATTCCAATTTCATCCAAACTGGGCTATGGTCTGTTAAAATTCTTGGACATATCTTCGTCTTCTTCACCCTAGAAAGAAAATCATTTAGTAATTAATATGAAATCAATTCTAGAAAAGGATTGGTGCCTATCAGAGAAAAATGTAAAATCTTGTTCTTCAACGTTCCGTTCTCGCCAAATATCTCTCAACTCCATATCATCCATCATGTCAAAAAAGGATTTAGGCAGTCTAGCACGCGTTTGGATGTTTGGCAAGAGCCCTTTCTTATCTTTTTGGGTATCCAATACTCCATTCCAGTCACCCAATAATATACACAATTTATAATCCCATTGTATTAATTTGGTACGCAGAAGCTTATAAAATTTCTCTTGTTGCTGATTAGGTGCATATACTCCAATTAAAATTATTTTCTTCCCTTCTATTAAAAGTTCAATTGCTATATATCTTCCTTGAGCATCTACTTCAATTGATTTAGTGATTAAGTCTTTCCTTAAGTATATTACTATACCATTTTTCTTCTCTGGAGCAGATGCAACAAAGTGTGTTCCCAATCCTGCATTTATCAAATATTTTTGGTCTCTTGTTCTAATATGTGTTTCTTGCAAACAAATTACATCATTTTTAAACTGTTTCAGATAATGAAATATTTTCTTTCTCTTCTGCGGTGAATTTAAGCCATTAACATTCCACGTTAAGAATCTAATTGCTAATCTATCGGGGGGTAGATGCCATCTATATATCATCTTATAGATGTTTTCCTTATACGCCATAGATACAACTAATTTCATATTATCCCACCAAATCTCTTGCCATTTATCCAAATATATTGGGTATCCAAAATTTTTTCCCCAAGCGATCATGGTGTCCTTAACTGTTTCCTTACCTATCTCCATTTTCATAAGCAATTTATAAATTTTTGAGGTCATGCCTTTTTCTTGGCCCATCAGAATTTTATCTAGCTCTTGTGTGTCCCCATTAATGCCTTTCCCATCTTTATCCTTTTGAAATTTGGATTGGATCTGCAAGTAACTCCACCAATCTATTTGCACCCCTTTGGAGTTTAGTTCCTGTCTAGATTTTAATCTCCCTTGTATGTTCATCAACTCCTTATATGTTAATTTTTTGGCCACATTGTAAAGGTTGGGATATGTCACTGCTTCTAGAGGTGCTAACCAACAAGGTGTTTTAGTGAAATATTTTCTACTAACTTTTTCCCAATTTCGAATTAAGATATTTCTTAAGTAGTGTCGGGTAAACCATTTACTTTGTGGGGTATTCTCACGCCAAAGTGCCTTATGCCACCCTTGTTGAAGGTCAAACCCTTCTAATTTAAGGAGACGACTATTACCTAAGGTAATCCATTCTTTTACCCAAGTTAATAATGCAGCCGAATAATAATTCTCCCAACTAGGTAATCCTAAACCTCCTCTTTCTCTTAATTCTTGCATCATCTTTCTTTTGATCCGCGGATTCTTCCCCTGCCAAACATATTTAGTTGTTAATTGGTTTAGCTCCCTAAAAAAAATTTTTAGATAGGTTCACTGGGGCAGTTTGGAATAAGAAGTTGAACTTCGGTAAAAGGTAAGATTTTACTGTTGTTACTCTTCCTAGTAATGAGAGTTGTATTTTTCCCCATTTTTCTAGATCTCTTTTGGTTTGGGCTAGTAGTTTGTTATAATTGTCCTCCTGTAGACTTGAACACCTGTTGGTAAGCCACACTCCCAGGTATTTAACTTTATTCACTACATTTAGTCCAGTCGTCTTCTGCAGATCTTCTTTTGATTCTTCTAAAATGTTCTTAGTTAATATATTTGTTTTCTTTTTATTTATTGATAGCCCTGCTACAGCTCCGAATTTTTCAATTGTCTCTAATAAATTTAAACAAGATTCTACGGGTTCTTCCAAAATAAAAACCATATCATCAGCAAAAGCTTGGGTTTTATATATCTGTTGTCCAATTGCAAGGCCTTTAATTTTTTCCTCATTCCTTATTTTACATAGTAGTGTTTCTAATGATAGAATAAAAAGTAAGGGGGACAGAGGACATCCTTGTCTTGTGCCTTTATCAATAGAAAATTCTTCTGTCAAGTCCCCATTTATCAATAATCTGGCCCTTTGCTTAGTATAGATAGCTTTAATCGCATTTATAAACCTCTGCCCAAAGCCCATATATTCTAGTTGTAATAATATGTAGTCCCAGTTAACTCTATCAAATGCCTTCTGGGCATCTATAAAGACTAAAGCAACCTGTTTGCCAGGGTGTTCTTCATAGTATTCCAGTACATTTAACATAACTCTCATATTGTCTCTTAATTGTCGTGTTGGTAAGAATCCGTTTTGGTCGGAATGTATGAATTCATTCAAAAATCCTTTTAGTCTATTTGCTAGGATTGTAGTAAAGATTTTGTAATCTGAGTTCAGAAGGGAAATAGGTCTATAGTTTTTTATGTCTGATGAGGGGGGGTCTTCTTTAGGAATCAAACTAATGTTAGCCTCTCTCCATGAATAGGGGATTTCCACTTTCCCCACTACCTCATTAAGTAGGTCCTTCATGTGCTCTCCCATAATCTCAAACATTGTTTTGTATAATTCCGCTGGAAGCCCATCTGTGCCCGGCGTTTTTAGATTCCCCTGTTTCCTTACTGCTTTTTCAATATCTTCTAAAGTAATTTCTTCATCTAAAATTTCTTTCGTTAAATTCGATAACTTAGGTAAATCCGAATTCTCTATATAATTTTTTAACACATCTATTGGAATTTCCTCTCTTTTATATAATTCTTTATAAAAATCCACTGCAATTTTTTCTTTCCCTTTTTTATCTTTTATTAGGTTCCCTTCTTTGTCTTCTAGTTGATCAATTCGTCTAGTCTGTTTTTCTTTTTTAAATCTAAATGTAAGCCATTTTCCTAATTTATTTGCTGATTCAAAGTGTTTTTGTTTTGCTAACTCTATCTTATCTTTCAATTTATCCAATTCCAAGAGATTAAGCTGATATCTTAAAATTATTATCTGTTCTTTTGCTCTTGCCGAGAGTGGATTATCTTGTAATTGTTCCTCGGCTTTTATTAATTTGCTTATTAACTTGCCCCTTTCTTGTTCTTCTTTCTTATGTTTAATGGCCATGTATTTAATGCAGAGACCTCTTATAAAAGCTTTAGCGGTATCCCAGACTGTTTGTAATGACATCCCCGGTATTTTATTCTTTCTTGAAAGAAAAGGGGTATTTCTGTCTTAAGTATTTGTGTAAATTCAGTCTCTTTTAGAATCTCCGATCTCATCATCCACCTCCTTCTATTTTTCCCCTCTTTCTTTAGTATGACTAATACCAGATTGTGGTCCATCCAATCATTCGGCATAATTCTAGACTCTGCCACTAAGGAGTTAAGTTCTTGTGTCATCCAAATCATGTCCAGCCTGGACCACGATTTATGTCTAGCTGAATAATGAGTAAATTGTTATTTGGTCGGGTTGTGCTCGCGCCATGTATCTTTCAGTCCTAATTCCTCTCTCATTTCATCCCAAATGGCTGGTAAAGTTTTCCTATCATATCCTCCATTTCTTTTTTGACTCTCCCCTATTTTGTAATCCTGTGTCCTATTAGCAACTGCATTAAAATCACCCATAAGGCATACCTGTTCATAGTCCAAGTCTCGGATTTCTCTTTGTAATTTCCGGAAGAACAATTTATGTTTAGTATTTGGGGCATAAATTCCTATCAGTAAGGCTTTACTCTGAAATAATTCCACCTCTAATATTAACACTCTTTCCTCTTCATCTGCAAAAAGTTGTTTCAGGGAGAGATATTCCTTTACATACATTGCTATCCCTCTCTTTCTCTAATCTGAGGCTGCTACAAATAGTTTCCCTGCTTTAGGGCATTTCAATAGTTTAGCATGTGACAATTTAATGTGCGTTTCCTGCATACAAATTATGTCCGCATTAGTTTTCACAATTTTGGTTAGTAACCGTCTTCTCTTTGCTGGCGCGTTAAGACCATTGACATTTACTGTCAAAAGTCTCACTCCTTGATCCATCTCTATCTATTGGTCCCTTTAATTTTAGCTGCTAGACGAGTTTCAATTCCGTATTCTTCCAGTTCTCCTTCCTCCCCCTTCCGCCCCTCTCGTTTCCCCTTTCTCTGATACATTTGTATTCCTCTCTCATTACTCCGCTCCTCTTTCTGGTCTTTCTGAATCTGTTTAACTCTTTCTTTATCTCTTTCGCTTTCAGTAGGTCCAAAGAAGTTTTCACAAAATTCTTGTGCATCCTGTATGTTTTCAATTTTAATCTTACAGCCTGCCATGTCACCAAAAGTCCTTCAGGCAATAGCCATCGGTAAGGCACATTTTGCTTCCTTAGTTGTGAGGTTATAAACTGGTAACTCTGCCTCTGTTCTCGAACCCTTCTGGGGATCTGTTTTAGAAATGTAACCTGCAGTCCTTTATATGTGATATTTTGATCCCTGGCCTTATGAAGGGTTTCATCTCTGAGGGCCTTTTTGGTAAGTCTTATATGTATTTCCCTGGGCAGGTTGTGCCGTCTCGCGTAATTGGTGTAAACCCGATAGGCCTCGTCTATCGCGCCATATACTTCCTCCTTCTTTCTCCCCACTACTTCTGCAATCACTTCTCCCACAATTTCCTCCAACTGTTCTTCTCTATCTTCCACCACATTTTGTAGCCGTAGGAAAAAGGCAGACTTCTCCATCTCTAAGAATACTACTTCCTCTTCGAGTTTCCCAATCGCTTGCTCACATCTCCTTTCGCATTTATCCATCTGGGTTTCTACTCTTTCCGTGATTTTTTCAACCTCAGTCAGTCTCTCCTCGTGTATGGTCAAAGTTGTTCTCATTTCTCCCAATGTCTCTTTAATTTGCTTCATCTCTCCTCTTAACTCAGTCATCTCGGTTTTCAGGTCATCAAAGTTTTTAGATGTGGCTTCTTTTTTTTTATTATTGCAAAAGTTTTACAATTACATTTTCACCCCATTTCCCCCCCAACCCATCCCAAACTCCCCAACCTCACCCTCCCTAACCCCCCCTAACCCTCCCCTCCCCCAGACTTCCATAGAATATACTCCCATCAAAAAAAAAACCCTTTATATAAAACTTGAACCCCTCCATCCCCCATATAAATTTTTCATCTTCACAAAATTAAAATATTTCTATTTTCAATAACATTTTCAATTAAAAGCTATTTGATACTTCCTAGTTTGATATTTGTTCTGCACATAATCTATCCACTTTTTCCATTCCCATTCATAAGTCTCTTGTGAACGATCTTTTAGGTATGCTGAAATCTTCGCCATCTCTGCAAAACTGGCCATCTTCAAAGTCCATTCCTCGATAGTGGGCAAATATACAGCGCTGCTGTTATCATATACAATATCAACTTTGTTTCACCCAATGTAAAACCCTTAACTATACCCAATAAAAACAATTGTGGAGAAAATTGAATTTTTTTCTTCAAAAGATTCTGCATAACCCACCAGATTTTTATCCAAAAAGCCTTAACTTTCTTACAGGTCCACCAAATATGATAATATGTAGCATCTGTACAATCACACCTCCAACATTTTGGCTGAACATTAGGGTACATACACGACAGTTTCTTAGGGTCTAGATGCCATCTATAAAACATTTTGTAGAAATTTTCCCTCAAATTCTGCGACTGTGTAAATTTAACATTCTGGACCCAATTTTTTTCCCATGTTTCCAACATCACTGGTTCTTCAAAATTTTGTGCCCACTTAATCATACAGTCTTTAACTAATTCAGTTTCTGAGTCCCTTTCTAGCAAAACATTATAAAGCCTTTTGATATGCATTGGACCTTTCTCTCTTATATGTCTAACCAATTCTTCCTCATGCAACATAATACCAGTTTTTTGGTCCTCTTTCCATCTCAATTGTAATTGATTATATTGTAGCCAAGTTAAATTAATCCCTTCGTCCAACAGTGTCTGCAAAGTCTTCAGCTGCCATCTGCCCGCATCTGTAAAAAGAACCTCTTTGTATAAACCACCACCACCACCCCGAGTGACATTATATTTGTATTCCAAATAATATGACCAAGATCCAGCCATAGCGGTTTTTTATAATCCCATTTGAGTCGGTGCTTCTTCCAAACTCTCATCAAGGAGTCTCTAAGTGTGTGGCTTTTAAATACTTTGTCCACTTTATTATCATAAAATAGGTAAGCATGCCATCCAAATTCAAGATCAAAACTTTCTATATTCAATATTCCAGTCTTTTTCCTTCCAAACCAATCACTTGCTTGA
The DNA here is from genome assembly GCF_059756535.1 of Pantherophis guttatus. Lineage (NCBI taxonomy): Eukaryota > Metazoa > Chordata > Lepidosauria > Squamata > Colubridae > Pantherophis > Pantherophis guttatus. Next base: position 100,624,661 of record NC_142068.1, on the reverse strand, counting down.
GATAAAGCTGCTGCTTCATAATATAACTGTAGGTTTGGAAGTTTAAGACCTCCCCATTCTGGAACATCTTGCATAATTTTCAATTTCACTCTTGTTTTTTTCTCGTTCCAGACAAACTTGTTCACTCCACTTTGCCACTCTTTCAATTGTTTATCGCTTTTAAGCACCGGAATCATTTGAAACAGAAAAAGAAATCTTGGCAAAATATTCATCTTAACTGCTGCTATTCTTCCAAGTAGAGATAGCTGCAGTTTTTTCCAAGTCACCATATCTTTCTGCACATCTCGCCACAACACCTCATAATTATTTTGAAACAGTTTCATATTTGATGTGGCTTCTTGATTCTTTTCCATTAATTCTTGGATGTTTTGGAACATCATCTGCATTCCTGCAAAAATGTTCCCGGGGCATACGGCAGAATGTTGGAAATGTGGGTGGGAACATGGCACTTATTATCATCAGTGGTGGACGTGTCCGAAAGCAATGGAATTCTGGGGGAAAATAAAAAAGTGGCTTAATGAGATTTTAATGGTAAAAATAGATTGGAGACCAGAAGCATGCCTGCTTGGGTCCAAGCCGGAAAATATAAAAAAGGATTTGTGGTATTTGGCTTTACATATCATCACAGTGGCGAGGTTGACGTACGCTCAACTCTGGAAAAACCAGAATATCCCAACAGAAGAGGCTATTATTAAAAAAATCTTAGACTGTGCGGAAGCGGATACATTAACCAAAAAATTAAAGGAGAGAGAGCAATCACAGGGAGGTTTAGTATGGGATAAATTTTATAAATGGCTAGAAAAGAGGAAAGTAAATCCCATTTTAGAGGAGGAATGATATCTATTGAGAAACCTATCCTATATAAGATAAGTGAGGTTGGACAGACCTAATTGATATATTAAGGCATGTAAGTTGTTTTGTCTTCCCCGGATTATAATGTAGAGATACAATACCGAATATTTGTGTATTAAGGTACTGCAAAGAAGCAAGGAAGTATGTATGTTTATTGTTGTTTTGTTTTTTTTGTGTTATCTTTTTATGATGTGTTGTTTCTATGTTTTTTTAACGAAAAATGTAAATAAAGATTTTTTTTTAAAAAAAAAAAGAATCTAATTGCCATTCTTGGCCCCCTGAAGCTTTTGGAGCGCCAGCTGAAAATCTTCATGGATTTTCTTCTTCAGCCTTGCTCCTCCCACTGCTTCTGTATTTGTAGTTTCTTGAATTATTATCTGAGTTTGCTGCGCCTTTAATTCTTGTTTTTTACGTTTGGCTGCCACTCGAGTTTGTCTTTGATCCTTTGGTCCTTCTATTTTTTCAAATAATTCCAAAGCTTGAACAGTACCCGAAAGTTGCAATAAATCTTCTTGCGTAATCAAAGCCCCTCCTTGAGCTTGTGCCTGCATACCTTCCTTCTCCCCCTTTCTTGCCTCCTCTGCTTCTTTTCTTCTTCTAACTTCTGGGGATGGTGGTACTAAAGGTGGGCCTTTAGTACATTGATGTAAAAATCTCTAGCCTTCCAAACTGTATTAAGACAATATCTTTCTCCTGAGTAATGCACCACTAATCCAGCTGGAACCTCCCATCTGTACTGCATCTGGCGTTTTCTGAGTTCTTCAACTAGAAATGCATAATCCTTTCTAGTTCTCAACATTTTGGAGGGAATTTCTTTCAGTACTAAAACCTCCTGTCCTGCCACTTGGGGTTTATTTTTGTAAGAAGCTTGTAAGATTTCATTTCGTATCCTCCTTGTAGTAAAGTAGATTACAATATCCCTTGGTAATTGTCTCTGTCTGGCAACCCATGAGTTAACACGATAGATTTTATCTATTTGCCATTCAAACTCTGCCTTTGAGTCTCCAGTTAACTGTGCAAAAGCTTCTGCAAAAATCTCTCTCAAGTTCTCTTGATTATTTTCTCTCAGACCTCTTACTCTCAGGGCAAACTCCATTGCTCTATATTGTATCATTGTAACTTCTGTGTCTGACTTTTCCATCTTAGTTTGAACCTCGCCCATTTTATTCTCCAAATTCACATTAGACTGATTAATTTCTTCCACCCTTTCCTCCAACGATTCAACATGACCTGCCAGACGACATGACCTGAAGCGCCAAAACAATATCTTCTCTTATTTCTTCTTTATTTCAAGTTTGGATTACCTCCTTAATTTCAGCCATCTCCTCAGACACGTCTTTAATTTTTTCCTCAAAAACGGATGTAATTTTTCCTTCTAGAACAGAGGCTTGCACCTTTAAAGCCTCCTGAAGGGCTTCTAGTGTCAATAATTGTGTATCCGCTGGGGCTAACAAAGATTGCAGTTTAGATGATTGAGCTGGTGAATGAGCTGGTGATCCCCCAGCACTTTTAGTAACTCCAATTTTTATTTGCTTTGAGGCCATTTTTTAGTTTTCAAATTGCACTTTTACAATAGCCAAATCAATAAGTCCAATAAGTCCAATTAATTCCCAATCCTTAATTTGTTAAAAGTCAATACTGTATTCTTTAATCCTGAAGTCTTAATTCTTTTAAGTCAAGGTCCATTAATTTTAAATGGGGCTGTCAATGTTGACAAACACTTTCCTCTTAACTTTAATTTTCACACCCTTCTAGAGTTCCAGCACCATTTCCTTTCCTCTTTGTTTTACAAAATAGCCTCAGAAGGAAGAAGTATAGGTACAGAGTTAAAGTTCAGTACTTGCAATTCCTGTAACGCCTGTCTTTGCTCTGCCTGCTTTTGAATTCACTGTTAATTGTTGATTGCAGGGGTGGTCGCGGCATCTTGTTCTGCTTAAAAGCAGAAGAGTTCCGGATCCGGAGCTCTGTCAGGCTTCTAGGGAGCTCTCACCCTCCAAGCTCCAGAATTATTCCTGGGGCTTTGGGGGAGCTCTTCCTTCACCTGGCTGCTCACCTCCCCCTCTTCTCCCAAGGGGAAAGTTTCTAAACTGCTAGACAACAGATTTACACTGTCTTGGCAGTTTTACGAGATCACGAGGCTGATGATCCCAAAGGAACGTCTTCCAACACCTGCGGTGCCACTGGAAGCCTGAGTTTATTTATTTATTAATGGAACTTGTATGCCGCCCTATCTCCAATGGACTCGGGGTGGCTCACAACAATTAAAACAAAACAAACAAATCATTAAAACAAAAATCCAGGTTAAAATTAACAAAAATTCAATAAAAACCCAGTTAAAATTCTATTAAAACCTCCATCAGTCCAGGGCAGCCAGGTGAAATAGCCATGTTTTCAGGCCATGGCGGAAAGAGCGAAGGTCAGGGGCCACCCGGAGCTCCAGAGGGAGTTGATTCCAAAGGGTAGGTGTGCCCACAGAGAAAGCCCTCTCCCTGGGGATAGACAGCCAACACTGGCTGGCCGACAGCATCCTGAGTAGGCCCTCCCTGTGGAAACGCACCAGGCAATGGGAAGCTGTTGCTGGCTCCAGATGGTCCGCCAAATATCTCAGGCCTAAGCCATGTAGGGCTTTATAGGTAATCACCAGCACCTTGAATCTCACCCGGAGGGCAACCGGCAACCAATGCAGGTCACGCAGGAGAGGTGTAATGTGGGAGTGTCAGGACACTCCCTTCACTACCCACGCGGCCGCTTTCTGCACCAGCTGTCAGCGTTCCAAATTAGGCTTTCTTCCAGCGCTGACATAACAAGTTGAAGCAGAAAGAGCGGAAGCTTGATTTATTGCTGAGATGAACTTTTACCTAGTTTTGTATATACAGATAGGGTTTCCTGGGAGACGAGGGTGGGGGCTGCATTCCTGTGAAAAGAACATGCCGGGATGTAGAGATGGATCTGTATGATGGCCAATGGGACGTGGGGGCTGGAGAGCGGAAGAGGAGGGGGTTGGAAGGAGGGGCCAGTTTGGCTGCAATTTGAGTCAGAAATGTCGGATTCTGCTATGCTTAAAAATAAAATGTTTCATTAGACAGCTTGCGCTTGAGAATGAAGTTTATTCAAGATAGCACCGAAACCTGACAGACAGCCAAACTCTCCTCCAAATCCAGGCTGGCTGAGTTTAAATCATCCCGTTCCCTCCCAGACATCTGGTCGGACGGACTATGGCTGAAGCCAAGCTCTCGGAGGAAAGCCTGCTTCAAGAAACGGGAGGAGCAGAAGCGGTCGTGATTCCAGCCAACTTGGAAAATACAAAGGTAAAAGATAAAGAAAAACCCCTAAGTGAATTGGGAAGGGCGAGCTGGGGATGGGAATGGCAGCGAAGCCCAGACAAGGCAGCACCTCCCCACCCCACGATGAGAGACGAGGCAGAGGACTACCAACACCAAGGCTGGCCCTCCAGAGCTCAGCACAGAGAGGAGAGGGCAGAGAGGGAGGAACCACCCCAGTTCAGAGGGAAATTCGATGGTGACCCAGACAACCTCGCCCAATTCCTCGATTCAGCTGAGATATACATAGAGCGGTTCGGACACCTCTACCCTTTCCCCAGAGCCCTAGTGAATGCTATCTCGGAAGGGCTGGAGGGAGAAGCAAAGAGGTGGTCAGCATCACTCTACAAATACAGGGCCCCCCAGCTACAAAATGCGGATGGGTTCTTGCAACTATTGAGAGCCCGTTATGAGGAGGAGGAGGAGGACCCCTATGTGGAAGACGAGCTCAGAAACCTAATGCAGAGGGGGAAGCCTATCAGAGAGCATATCCGTGAATTCAGGAGAGTCATTGGGACACTGCCTCCCCTACCAGAGCGATTGCTGGTGTATTTTTTTAGAACAAGCCTAGATAAAAGAATTTCCCAAGTGACTGCCTATCGTGACATCCCAAACCGACTCGCTGAATGGTTCCGGGTAGCGATAAAAGTCGACAGAGGGCTGCGGGCGAGTGACACGTCAAAACCACCAGAGGGAAAGGAGAGAGGCCAACCAGTCCAGGGGCCACTCAATAGACGAGAAACCCCAACATCACAGCCCTCCTACAGACCAACTGCCCCACGGAGCCCACTGAAATGCTACAGATGTGGGGGAAGCGGCCACATAGCAGCAAGATGTGGAACGCCTAGACCGGGACCCGATCCACCACCCAAAGCACGGCCGGAACGAGGGCCCAAGCGCGTCACCCACGTACTGCAGGAAGCTCCCCAAATCCCTGAGTTTTTCGCTCATCTGTCAGGTTTCGGTGCTATCTTGAATAAACTTCATTCTCAAGCGCAAGCTGTCTAATGAAACATTTTATTTTTAAGCATAGCAGAATCCGACATTTCTGACTCAAATTGCAGCCAAACTGGCCCCTCCTTCCAACCCCCTCCTCTTCCGCTCTCCAGCCCCCACGTCCCATTGGCCATCATACAGATCCATCTCTACATCCCGGCACGTTCTTTTCACAGGAATGCAGCCCCCACCCTCGTCTCCCAGGAAACCCTATCTGTATATACAAAACTAGGTAAAAGTTCATCTCAGCAATAAATCAAGCTTCCGCTCTTTCTGCTTCAACTTGTTATGTCAGCGCTGGAAGAAAGCCTAATTTGGAACGCTGACACCAGCATGGTCCGAATGGTCTTCAAGGGCAGCCCCATGTAGAGAGCGTTGCAGTAGTCAATATGGGAGGTGACAAGCGTATGAGTGACTGTGCTTAGGGCATCTCGGTCCAAGTAGGGGCGCAACTGGTACACCAGGCAAACCTGGGCAAATGCCCCCCTGGTCACGGTCATTACATGATCTTCCAAATTTAACCGTGAATCCAGAGGATGCCCAGGTTGAGCACCCTATCTACCGGGGGTAACACCTCACCCCCTATAACCAAAGATGGAATATCTTGTTCGAGCCGAGATGCCGGTACCCACAGCCATTCAGTCTTGGCAGGGTTAAGCTGAAGCCTGTTTCTCCCCATCCAGGTCCGCACCGCTTCCAGGCACCGGGACATCACGTCGAGGGCATCATTGGGCTGGTTCAGGGTGGATATAAAGAGCTGGGGATCATCTGCATACTGATGATACCTCACCCCAAAACCACGGATTATCTCCCCCAGCAGCTTCATATAGATGTTGAACAGAAGAGGAGAGAGGACCGACCCTTGGGACAACCCATAAGTGAGGGGTCTTGGGGCCGACCTCTGCCCCCCCGCCAACACCGCCTGCAAATGTCCCAAGAGGTAGGAGGAGAACAACTGTAGAACAGTGCCACCCACCCCCAACCTCTCGAGGCGTCGCAGCAAGATACCATGGTCGATGGTATCAAAGTCTGCCGAGAGATCCAATAGGACCAAGACAGAGGAGTATCCTTTGTCCCAGGTCCTCCAGAGATCATCCACCAGCGCGACCAATGCCGTCTCCATTCTGTACCCGGGCCTGAAACCCGACTGGTACGGATCTAGGAGTTGGCCACGCCCACCCAGTCACATGACCACCAAGCCACGCCCACTGTCACATGACCATCAAGCCATGCCCACAATCCTTCTTAAATAGTGGTACCTCAAATTGGAAACGGTTCTGGAGCTTTTTATGGAGTGCAGCTCCCCCCCTCCCCAAATAATCTGGATATGACCCTGATGGCCGATCCAGAACATTAGTAAGGTCCTTCATTGGCTTGGGATGCAAAACATCTAATAAATCAACCAAAGTATTGATAATTCATGGCTCCAAGCTTGTGATGTTTTCTTCAGGTACCATTAGATCTTTATATTTGTTGCAAATATATGAGAGCAAATACGTAAAGGTAAAGAAGTCCCTGAGGGTTTTACTCCTCTAGTTGTTGCCCAGTATAGGGGGTGGTGCTCATCTCCATTTCAAAGCCATTGAGCCAGCACTGTCTGAAAACATCTCTGTGGTCATGTGGCCAGTATAATATCATGGAGTGCTGTTACATTCCCCCCAAAGTGGTACCTATTCATCTTTGCATGCTTTCAAACTGCTAGGTTGGCAGGAGCTGATAGCTGATAGATAACTGATGATAGAGATAGATAGATGATAAATAGATAAATAGATAGATGAGAGAGAGAGAGAGAGAGAGAGAGAGAGAGAGAGAGAGAGAGAGAGATGATAGGTACATAGATGAAAGCAACTGCAACACACAAATATAACTCAATAGAGGAGAACCTATGAATCTCAAGGTTGAGCTGTAGAGTCCTTGAAGGACCTGTGGAGTCCATACCAAGCTTGAAGATGCTTGCAGTAGTTCAGTAATGAAATGTCTGCAAGTAAGCAACCAAGCTGAGAGAGAAAAGAAATGTTGAGCTCCACTGAGGTCAAAAGCTGAGAATTGCCTGTATTTTTAAAATAATGCACTGCTCTTTGTATGATATCTTCTATTGCAAGAGAAACAAGTTCCCATATCCAAACCTTAGTTGGTTGATTAATTATCCATCTGCAAATGAGATCCATCATTACAGCAGGGACAGGGGAAAGATAATGTCTAACCCTCTACAGCAGCACATTAAAATTAAAGTTGTAAGTAAACACGCACATTGCATCATCTCTAAATTGAAGCCAATCTGTTTCTCATTATTTTTTACTGGTGCCCACTTCCCCCCACTAGGACTCACCTTCCCTGAATGCTGTACGGTTTAAAAATATCACTGCTCATCAACAGGTAGATCTAATTCAGAATTAATTCCCACTGGAGCTGAGATGATTTTAATATCCAATAAACAGGCAGGTATTGGGCTGCGTGTTAAACAGGTGGAAACTCCGGCAGCTTGGATAGTTGTTGTTGTTGCTGCTGTTTTTTAAGTAAAGCTAATCCCCAACTATTCAATCTGCAATGTTTAGCTATGATAGTTTCAATCGCAATTTACCCCCCACCCAATAAATTTTAAATACCCTCTATTTAAAAATAACTGAGCACTTCGACTGACTTGCAATTAGATTTATCTGCCGTGGGACAGGCTAGCCTTCCAGATTAATTCCAACCTGTCAACTCAGTCCATTTCATGCAATTCAGGGCCAAAGATGAATGGTCTCTGCACACATTTTGCAGGTAGTAGCAAAGTGTGCAGACTGCCAAGCATTGCGTGTTCCTATGTGGTTGCATGACAGGCTCTTGCGGCAGAGCTGCCTGCATGCAAATGGACCTCAGCTTCTGAAGGAGCATCACCATAAGTGACCTCTTAAATCTAGAAAGCACACAGATAATTTAAGAGAGGTCTCTTCCTGCCCCCTCTTCCCAGTCTGCCCCAGTAGGTGTGAGGAGAGCGTGATTTACATATTGGTTGAATAATATGATTTAAGAACCGCTTTATAAAGCCTTGGTAAGGCCACACCTGGAATACTGCAACCAATTTTGGTCATCATACTACAAAAAAGACTTTGGAAAAAGTTCAGAGAAGAGCAACTATCAAAGGCTTGAAGACTAAAACATATGAAGAACTGCTACAGGATTTGGGTTTGGCTAGTCTAAAGAAAAGAAGAATTAGGGGCAACATGATAGCAATATTTCAGTATTTGAGGGGCTGACACAAAGAAGAGGGAGTCAAATTATTCTCCAAAGCACCAGAAGGCAGGACAAGAAACAATGGATGGAAACTAACCAAAGAGAGAAGCAGCCTGGAATTAAGGAGAAACTTCCTAAGAGTGAGGACAATTGACCAGTGGAATACCTTGCCTTCAGACATTGTGGGTGCTTCATCACTGGAGATTTTCAAGAAGAGACTGGACAGTCACTTGTCTGAAATGGTATAGGGCAGTGATGGTTAACCTTTTTGGTGCCAAGTGCCCAAAGTGCTCACATGTGCATGCAAATGCACACATGTGTGCCCGAACCCCCAAAATGCAATGCAAATGACCCCCACACATGCACCCCACTCTCCCTGTTTTGGCTTCCATGTTGGTGCAGGAGGCTTTCCAGGCCCAAAACGGGGTGCAGGGGGACTGCGTGAGGCCCTCCCCCCACACCCCGTTTTGGGCCTGGAAAGCCTCCTGCACCAACCTTCCCCCCCTGCGCATGCATCCACCCCCGGCACATGCACGGCAGAGACCCGAAGACCAGCTGGCAGGCGGGAGGTGATGCACATGCGCGGTGGAGCTGGACTGGGGTAATGGCTGGCGTGCCCGCAGAAAGGACTCTGTGTGCCACCTATGGCACGCGTGCCGCCTATGGCATGCATGCCATAGGTTTGCCATCACGGGTATAGGGTCTCCAGTTTGAGCAGGGGGCTGGACTAGAAGACCTTCTAGGTCCCTTTCAGCTCTATTCTATTCTATTCTATTCTTTTTTTTTATTATTGTAAAAGTTTTACAATTACATTTTCACCCCATTTTCACCCCCCTAACCCACCCCAAACTCCCCAACCCACCCTCCCTAACCCCCCCTAACCCTCCCCTCCCCCCCGGACTTCCATAGAGTATACCCCATCATTGTCCCCTTTATATATAAAAAAAAAACCTTGAACTTTAAACCCCCCCATCCCCCATATCATTTTTCATCTTCACATAGTTCAAATATTTCTATCTTAATGTAATATAATACTATCAATAAAAAGCTATTTGATACTTCCTAGTTTGATATTTGTTCTGCACATAATCTATCCATTTTTTCCATTCACATTCATAAGTCTCTTGTGAGCGGTCTTTTAAATATGCTGAAATCTTCGCCATCTCAGCGAAACTGGCCATCTTCAAAATTCATTCTTGAACGGTAGGCAAAGCTTCATTTTTCCAATATTTACCTATCAACAATCTCGCTGCTGTAATCATATACAAAATCAATTTTGTTTCATCCACTGTAAAACCCTTAGCTATACCCAATAGAAACAATTGTGGAGAAAATTGAATTTTTTTCTTCAAAACATTCTGCATGACCCACCAAATTTTTATCCAAAAAGCCTTAACTTTCTTACAGGTCCACCAAATATGATAATATGTAGCATCTGTACAATCACACCTCCAACATTTTGGCTGAACATTAGGGTACATACACGACAGTTTCTTAGGGTCTAGATGCCATCTATAAAACATTTTGTAGAAATTTTCCCTCAAATTCTGCGACTGTGTAAATTTAACATTCTGGACCCAATTTTTTTCCCATGTTTCCAACATCACTGGTTCTTCAAAATTTTGTGCCCACTTAATCATACAGTCTTTAACTAATTCAGTTTCTGAGTCCCTTTCTAGCAAAACATTATAAAGCCTTTTGATATGCATTGGACCTTTCTCTCTTATATGTCTAACCAATTCTTCCTCATGCAACATAATACCAGTTTTTTGGTCCTCTTTCCATCTCAATTGTAATTGATTATATTGTAACCAAGTTAAATTAATCCCTTCGTCCAACAGTGTCTGCAAAGTCTTCAGCTGCCATCTGCCCGCATCTGTAAAAAGAACCTCTTTGTATAAAAACCCCCCGAGTGACATTATATTTGTGTTCCACAAAGTATGACCAAGATCCAGCCATAGCGGTATTTTATAATCCCATTTGAGTCGGTGCTTCTTCCAAACTCTCATCAAAGAATCTCTAAGTATATGACTTTTAAATACTTTATCAACTTTGTCATCATAAAATAAGTAAGCGTGCCATCCAAATTCAAGATCAAAACTTTCTGCATTCAATATTCCAGCCTTTTTACTTCCAAACCAATCACTTGTTAAGGTTAAAGCTGCTGCATCATAATATAGCTGTAGGTTTGGAAGTTTAAGACCTCCTCTTTCTGGAACATCTTGCATAATTTTCAATTTCACTCTCGGCTTCTTCTCGTTCCAGACAAACTTATTCACTCCAGATTGCCAAACTTTCAATTGTTTATCACTTTTAAGCACCGGAATCATTTGAAACAAAAAAAGAAATCTTGGCAAAATATTCATCTTAACTGCTGCTATTCTTCCAAGTAGAGACAGCTGCAGTTTTTTCCAAGTCTCCATATCTTTCTGCACCTCTCGCCACAACACCTCATAGTTATTTTGAAACAATTTCATGTTTGATTCTGCAACCTGAACTCCTAGATATTTTACCTTAGGTACAGTCTCAAAACCTGCCCTCCTTTCAAGCTCATGTTTGCGATCTTGTGTCATGTTTTTAACTATCATTTTAGTCTTTTTTGGATTCAATCTGAAACCTGAAACTTTACCATAATCTTGTATAATGTCCTTCATCAAGATTATTGATTCCATTGGTTGTGATAGGGTAACAACCAGATCATCTGCAAATGCCTTTATTCTGTAATCCTCTTGCCTAATCTTTATACCTTTCAAGATATTAGAGTCCCGTATTGTATTTAACAAGACTTCTAGTGTTAAAATAAATAAAAGTGGGGACAACGGGCATCCCTGTCTTGTTCCTTTTTCAATTTTAAACTCTGTTGTCAAACTTCCATTAATAATAATCTGTGCCTTTTGCTCTTGATAAATTGCCGAAATCGCCTGTATAAATTGATCCCCAAAGTCCATCTTTTTCAAAGTCTTTAATAGAAAATTCCAATCCACTCTATCAAAGGCCTTCTCTGCATCCAAAAAAACCAGCACTGCAGGGATCTGTTTATTCTTCTCAAGATATTCTAATAAATTTATTACTTGCCTTACATTGTCCTTCATATATCTGCCCTCGATAAATCCCGCTTGATCATCATGAATCACCTCTTGAATTACTGGCATCAATCTGTTGGCTAATACTTTTGCATAAATTTTATAGTCATTATTTAAAAGAGATATTGGTCTATAATTTTCCGGTTTTTTAGGACCTACTTGTTCTTTTGGTATCAAAGTAATATATGCTGATTTCCATGATGGGGGTATTTTACCCCCTTGTTGTATATTGCAAAATAAGTCTCTAAGTTGTTCCACCATTTCTGCTTGTAAAGTTTTATAATACACTGCAGTCAATCCATCTGTTCCAGGAGCTTTAGCTGTTTTCAATTGTTTAATTGCTGCAATTATTTCCTCAACTGTTATAGGGTAGTTCATTCTTTCTTTTTGTTGACTAGTAATTTTTGAGACTCTTTTCTCTTCTAGATATTTTTCTATAAGTCCATTCTGTATATCATCTTTAGCATATAATTTAGTGTAGTAGTCTACAAAGACTTCTTTAATCAATTTTTGTTGAGAAATTTCTTTCCCTCCAATATCAATACTCTCAATAGTCCGTATACTCTGCTTCTTCCTTAAGGTGTAGGCCAACCATCTTCCCGGTTTATTAGCATTACAAAACGTATTATGCTTCGCATATTGTAAGTTTGTTGCAGCTTGCTCCGCCAAGAGCATTTGAAATTGATCTTTCAAAAGTTTTATAGCACCAGATATTCTTTCATCTGTTGGGTTTTTAATGAGTAGCTGTTCCTTATTCTTTATTTCTACTTCCAATTCGAGTCTTTTCTTTTGTCGATTCTGTTTGTGTTTAGAGTTCATATAAATGAGTACCCCTCTCATATAGGCTTTACTCGCATCCCATACAATTTCAATTGGGGTGCCCTTATTCAAGTTCATCTCAAAAAATTCTTTCATCTGTTTTTTAAGTTCTGTTATATTTTTTTCATATCTAAACAAATTTTCATTTAATCTCCATGACCTTCTCTCAGTTTTTCCCATCTCAATTTCTATCCATACAGAACTATGATCAGTTAAAGTTCTTGGAAATATCTTTGTTCTTTTTGTTTTAACAAGTAAATCATCTGATAGCAAGATAAAGTCAATCCTGGAAAAAGATCTATGTCTATCAGAGAAAAAAGTATAGTCCAATTCTTTTGGGTTATAAATTCTCCAAATATCTTTTAATTCCAGATCTTCTTTCATATCAAAAAAAGTCTGTGGTAGTCTGATCCTTACTTTCGCCAAACTCTTTTTATCTAGTTTAGAATCAATTACTCCATTCCAATCTCCCATTATTAAAATAGATCTATAATCCCATTGCAATATTTTATTATGTAAAGTCTTATAAAAATGATCCTGTTGTTGGTTCGGAGCATAAATTCCAATCAGAAGAATTTGGCCATTTGCTGTATGCAATTCAATTGCAATAAACCTACCACCTTCATCTGCTTCTATAATTTTAGCAGACAATCTTTTATTTACATAAATAACCACACCATTCTTTTTTTCCGAGTTTGAAGCTATAAAATGTGTTCCTAATTTAGAGTTTATCAGGTATTTGTGATCTTGAGTTCGAATATGAGTTTCTTGTAGACAAATTATGTCATTATTAAATTGTCTCAGATATGTAAATAACTTGTTCCTTTTTTGTGGTGAGTTTAATCCATTAACATTCCAAGATAAAAGCCTAATTGTCATCTTGACCTTTCTGAAGCGATGAGCTGCCTTGCCTCGCTTCTTCTGAGGTCTTCGGCCTTGCTCCCCCCATAGCTTCACTTTGTGTGGTGCTTTTAGCTCCCCCTTTATGTTGACTTACTTGTTGTTGTTTTTCTTTTATTTGCTTGGAGACTGCACGAGTTATACGCTGGTCCTTAACTTCAGGTATCCGAGCTAAATCCAAAGCAGCATCTCTTGTTGACAAAATTGGTGAAGATTCTAGCAGGGATTCCTCCATAAGGCCTCCTCCTCCTACAGCTCCCTGCATTTCCACCAATTCCGTCTGCTTGAACTGTTGTTCCCTCTCATGCTGAGATTGCTTTTCCTTATCACTTTTTATCTCCAACATTGTAGATGTACGTGGGGATGATGATCTTTCTTTAAGAATATTGTAGTAAAAATATTCCGCCTTCTGAAAAGTATTCAATCGGTGTCCTTCTCCATTATATTTCAAAATTATACCAGTTGGGGCATCCCACCGGAATGGTATTTCTTGCTTTTGCAATTCATTCACTAGAAACCTATATTCTTTTCGATCTTTTAACATCTTAGGTGGTAATTCCTTGTAAACTCCAATTTGAGCTCCCTCCACTTGCACAGAGGAAAGAAAGGATCTTTGCAAAATATCATTTCTTATTCTTCTATCTGTAAAATATATCACCACATCTCTGGGTAATTTTCTTTGTCTAGCCACCCATGAATTTACTCTATAAATTTTATCTATTTTATAGACCACGTCTGCTGGATCAATTTTTAACAATACAGCCAAGGCATCAGAACAAATCTGTCTCAAATCTTGCCTGTCATTCTCTTTTATTCCTCGAAGCCTAATAGCGAATTCCATGGATCGAAACTGTATCATTGTAATTTCATTTTCAACTCTCTGCACTTTATTATCCACATCAACAATTTTAGAATCAGTATCCTTCATTTTAACATTAACTTCTGATTTAAATTCTTCCAGTTTGGAATCCACTTTGCTAATGGTTTCTGCCAAATCAGAAACCACATTTGTCAATTTGTCAGACACCTTATCATAATTCTCTTTCATTGCCTCTTTAAATTCATTAATTTCTTTCTTCATTTCCTGTTGTGATTTTTGAAATTTATCATCCAGAGCCTGGGTAATAAAGTCCTTCAAACTTTGAACATCAAAGTCCTTTCCCTCACCCTGCTGGCTGGGAGGGGGCTGCTGTTCCGGTTTATGAGTGGGAGATCCCTCCCCTGCAGCCTTTCCTTCCTGTTTCTTTGAAGCCATTCTGCCACGTAAATTAACTTTTCTAAAAAAAGGAAGTCTTTTTTCCTTTGCACCTCCACAAAGTCCTTTGAAAAAGTCCCCCAGATTTAATCAAATTAGAAATTGAGTAAGCTGAAGCAAGCTCAGGTTTATTTTAAAAGGAATTTTTTCTTCCACTCTTCTCTGTTCACTTGCTACAAGCAGTGCTACAATGTAGCTTATTGAAATAACTTTGCAAGATCACTCTCCCTTTCAGCTCGTTAACGCTGGAACGGCGCCATTTTTTTCAAGCCGTTTCCGCTCACTCTAGCCTTTTCCCAAATCAAAAGTTCAAAAACAAAGAGTTACTTGCAGTTTCTTGGTTTGGGGGTTGAGGTTGTTTTATAGCAAAGTTATTTTTCCATCAATTTAAATGTTTGCTGCAGCCGGCTTGCTCTGACAAGCAGAGTCGTCCCACGCCGTCCGGAGTCTCCGCAAGTTGAAAGGGAGCCGCGCCCGTTTCCTCCCCAGTAGCAAACTTCTGGGGGTTCACAGGGGCTCGACCTGCCTCTTGCTTCACTCTTCTCCTCAAATCCTCAGGATTTAGGAGTTTTCAAGCCGCTCCCCTCACTCGGAGCGGCTCTACAGGCGGCGGGGCTGGCGGTCCTTCAAAAACGACCGTCTTCGCCGGTGGCAGACAAACCCGGAAGTCCTCTATTCTATTCTATTCTATTCTATTCTATTCTATTCTATTCATTACTCTAAAAGTTATGATATTTCTGGGCAGCCTACCCAGTTAAGGTATTTTGATGGTGCCTTCTTATTAATTGCA
Organism: Pantherophis guttatus; assembly: GCF_059756535.1. Classification (NCBI taxonomy): domain Eukaryota; kingdom Metazoa; phylum Chordata; class Lepidosauria; order Squamata; family Colubridae; genus Pantherophis; species Pantherophis guttatus. Next base: position 100,609,430 of record NC_142068.1, on the reverse strand, counting down.
GCTAACATAGTTAAAGCAATGTGAAACAAAGCAGAACTAAGTGGTAGATGTTAATAGTATACAGGTAGTCCTTGACTTACAATGGCTTAGTGACTGTTAGAAGTTTCAACGGCACAGAAATAAGTGACTTATGACCATTTTTATGGTCCGTTGCAGCCTCCTCATGATCACATGATCAAAATTCAGGAGCTTGGCAACTGACTCATATTTATTATGGTTGCAATGTCCCGAAGTCATTGTGAACTTCTGACAAGCAAAGTCAATGGAGTTCACTTAATCGTTTCACTCATTTAATAACTGTAGTGATGCGCTTAATAACTGTGGCAAGAAAGGTTGTAAAAATGGGGCAAAATTCACTTAAGAAATGTCTCACTTAACAGCAGAAACATTGGGCTCAATTGTGGTCGTAAATCCACATGTAGTAATCCACATATAGTATCTGTAGTAAACCACATGTGATCTTGGTTTTGCTTTTATCCTTTTCCAATCACCAGCACAAAGAGCATTGTTATTCACCATCTTGAGAAGAAAGAAAGAAAATGGCCAAATAACTCTTAACCAGGGACAGAACTAGAGAGTCAAATACCATAATGAAAAAGGGATTGTATCTGATTGCTTGCTCCTGCTAGCAGTAAGGGCCAGAACCCTGGAGAGAAAGGTTATGACAAACATCTCCTTACCCAGAAAGGTTCTTCTGATGTCTCTACGCTTCAGTCACCCAACGCTGATCTTCCCCAAAAACTAATTGTGATGTGTGAAGAGAAGTAGTTGCATGAAGAGAAGGACTAGGGATGACATGATGGCAGTCTATCAATATTTGAGAGGCTGTCACAGAAAACAGGGAGGGCCAACCTATTCTCCAAAGCACCTGAGGGCGGGACAAGAAGAAATGGGTGGAAGATTATTAAAGAGAGTTAGAACTAAAAAGAAAGTTCCTGAGTGAGAACCAAGTAAGCAATGGAACGACTTGCCTTCAGAAGTTGTGGGTAGTCAAGAAGAGATTGGACAGCAATTGTCCAGATTGGTATGAAGTCTCCTACTTGAGGACGGGGGTTGGACTAGAAGACTTCCAAGGTCCCTTCCAGCTCTGCTATTCTATGTTCCGCATTCAAATGAAGGCCTCAAAGTGCCAGGCACATCTACTGCCACCTAATATTAGTCATCCAGGTTTTCGTAGCCCTAACTCTCCCTAATCCCCAGGAGATCCACAGTTGGACAACATAATCCTTTCCGTTCAAATAATTATATCATCCCGATTGTTTGGAAATATTAACAATGTTCCAACATAGCTGAGAGCATGGTGGCACGACAGCTTCCCCGACACCTGGATGAAGCTATCTATCTGGACCCATGCCAGTCGGGCTTCAGGCAGGGTTACAGCACAGAAACAGCATTGGTCGCGTTGGTGGATGATCTCTGGAGGGCTCGGGACAGGGGTTGCTCCTCTGTCCTGGTCCTATTAGATCTCTCAGCCGCTTTTGATACCATCGACCATGGTATCATACTGCAGCGGTTGAGGGGGTTAAGAATAGGGGGCACCGTTCTGTGGTGGTTCTCCTCCTTCCTCTCCAACCGCTCGCAGTTTGTGTTGGCAGGGGGACAGAGGTCGACCTCGAGGCGTCTCGCATGGGGAGTGCCGCAAGGGTCGGTCCTCTCGCCCCTCCTGTTCAACATTTATGTGAAGCCGCTGGGTGAGATCATCCGTGGTTTTGGGGTGAAGTGTCATCTGTACGCTGACGACACTCAGCTGTACATCTCCACCCCAGACCACCCCAACGATGCCCTTGATGTGATGTCTCGCTGCCTGGAGGCCGTGCGGGTCTGGATGGGGAGGAACAGGCTCAGACTCAACCCGTCCAAGACCGAGTGGCTGTGGCTTCCGGCGTCCCGATATAGTCAGCAGGTGCCATCGCTGACTATTGGGGGTGAATCTTTGCCCCCCACAGAGAGGGCTCGCAATCTGGGTGTCCTCCTGGACGCACGGCTGTCTTTAGAAGAGCATATGACGGCCGTGGCCAGGGGGGCCTTTTATCAGGTTCGCCTGATCCGCCAGTTGCAGCCCTTTCTGGACCGGGACGCCTTGCGCACGGTCACTCATGCCCTTGTCACCTCCCGGCTGGACTATTGTAATGCTCTCTACATGGGGCTCCCCTTGAAGAGCACTCGGAGGCTCCAACTGGTCCAGAATGCGGCCGCGCGGGTGGTTATGGGCGCAACTCGTTGTGCCCGCGTGACACCCCTCCTGCGCGAGCTGCACTGGCTCCCAGTGGTCTTCCGGGTGTGATTCAAGGTGTTGGTTACCACCTTTAAAGCGCTCCATGGCATAGGACCCGGGTACCTTCGAGACCGTCTTCTGCCACCAATAGCCTCCCACCGACCAGTCCGCTCCCACAGAGAGGGTCTCCTCAGGGTGCCATCAGCCAAGTTATGTCGGCTGGCAACACCCAGGGGGAGGGCCTTCTCTGTGGGAGCCCCAGCCCTGTGGAATGAACTGCCCCCGGAAATACGTAAGATTTCTGACCTCCGGGTATTTCGCTGCGCACTCAAGACCCTGTTGTTCCGCCAGGCTGGGTTAGCAACATAATTTTAAATTGGATGTTTTAAATTTTTGGGGTTTTAAATTAAGCCAAATTTATTTAATATTTTTAAATTATTTTAAATTGATGTCTATTCTGTTTTTAAATAGGCTGTACACTGCCCTGAGTCCTTCGGGAGAAGGGCGGTATAGAAATAAAATTATTATTATTATTATTATTATTATTATTATTATTATTATTATTATTATTATTATTATTATTATTATTATTATTGCTATCTCCCTGTAGAAGGGAATTATCACTTAGTCTCAACTGAGGCTGACTGCAAGGGTTGTAGGGAAGCCATAAAAAATAAATACGATTCAACATAATACTATTAATTTATATGTTACAATAGAGTCAGCATAGGAGAATCTGCAATCATTTTGACTGCACCAAAACTACTAATTTTATCACTCGGGATTTATTTAGCGTATGGCTGGTCACATACAGTATTAAAACACTTCGTTTTTACAGGTTAAAAACAATAAAAACAATAAAAAAACAGTAAGAAAACCTAAAAGGAAAACAGAAATAACAGAAACAGAAATCACTTGGGAAATATCAACTGATATTTTATCTCAAAATCTGTCAGCATCTTTTTATGACTAAATCTATTACTACACCAGCCTCATAATCAGCCAGAGACCGTTAATGTACAATAAAATTACATGAGATGCCTTTCAGCTTTTTGATGGCAAATATTACTAGAATGAATTTGATAAATCCCAGAATCATATTCAACAAAATCCTAAATAACTATTACAATGAAATGTTTGACTTCCATCAATTTATTTTCCTTCTGGCCCTGGATACATTTTGTACAACTTAGCCTGATGCAAGTGTGACCCCTGACGTTTCACGTGGCTCTATCTGTCAGCCCTAGAGGCCATTTTTTTCTTTGGATCTTCAGGGCTGCCACACTTGGAGGATGGGCATGCTTTGGGAGGGGGGGTTGGATGATGATGGGGTGAGATGTATAGCCATAACAACAACATTCTTTCACTGGGAATCAAGGACGTTCAGCCTGCACCTGGAGAGGTGTGACTAGGAAACTACTCCAGTTAGGATGGTGACCTGATTGGACCATGTGATAGACATGTGGGTGCAGGGGAAGGGGCCTTGACTTTCCTTTGGGTGGGGAAAACCCAAGAGACTTCAGATTCGGGTTTTCCCAGATGTGCCAATATGACATCTCTAATAAAATGGAACTTTAAGGAAATGCCAGCCTTGGAGTCTTACTCTGTTGAGGGAGGTGTTACTTGGAACCCTGACATTAACCCAAATCTCCTTTAACACCTTAACCCAGCTCCCTGGGTCCAGCCTGGGATTTCGGGGAGAACCGTTGGGGTTGCTAAGACCCAACACACCCACCCTCGCCAATGGGTTGTCAGGCCGCGTCCTGTTAAGAATATTATTGTGTCACCACCAGAGTCATGGAGTTCGTAAAGCAGAGTACCATCAGAAGTTTTTACGCACGGAAACGGTTTTGAGAGTAATTGTGAATAACATGCAGACAAACTGGTTTTATATTACTTTACTTTGAGGGTAAAGCGAAATCATAGTCATTTAACATTCCAAGTCTTAGCCATATAAAGTGCAATACAAGATCAATCCAGGGGTATAAAACCTGTTTGTAGAAAAATACAAGGAACATTCAGGAACAATATAAAAACAGTTCAATAAATATCAGGAAGCATTAATAAATAAACCATGATCAAACATTGACTATTTAGAGAGATCAAAAATAGTTACAGCATAGTAGCAGGTGAAAATATGGTGTAGTGAACACAACTAACCACAATAAAGCTCTCCTTAAATAGATTGGCTACAGAGCTCATCCAATCAGGATGCAGAATGACTCAGCAATGTTCTTAAAGCAACCTAATTACAGTTACACAATACAAACATACAATGTTGGATTATATATTGCCTGGCCAACTAGTTAGGCAATGACCATTTCCTAACACGTCCCACTGACCAAATCCCCCCTGGCTGGGCCTTCTACCCTAGCTAGGGGTGGATGCAGTACCAGTGGATGCTCATACTACCAAAGGAGGGGGGGAGCAGCTGGTAAAGGCCTTAAGTTAGATTCTCTTGCTGGTTTCAATAAGCTACTGTGAAAAACTGGGTGCACTTTCCCTAATATGCGAAGAAGGCTAAGTTGGACAGTCACTGGGTTAATCACTTTCACTATAGGGAAGGGACCTATGAATTTGGGTCCAAACGTCTTGCTAGGTAACCTCAATCTTAGGTATTTGCTTGACAAATACACCTTATCTCCTATTCAGAAAGGTGATTGGAGAGACCGGCATTTGTTGGCCTGGGCCTTATATTTTTCCGCTAATTCAGCTAAAGCTTTCTTAGTATTCTCCCAACCCTTTTTTAATGAGGTTATACATTGTTAGGGACATGGAAGTGGGCGGCTCTCTAGACAACTCAGGCATCAGCACAAAATCCATGCTGGTACTTATCTGAAAAGGAGTCAACCCAGTACTGGTGTGTACTGCATTATTATAAGCCACTTCCAGGAACAGTAATAAGTCCACCCAGTTTTCTTGTTGATAATTTACATAACATCTAATGTTCAATTTTTCAGCCAATCCGTTAGTCGATGGGTGGAAAGCTGAGCTAAGCCCCTGGGATGACCCAATGGACCACAGGAACACCTTTCAGAACTTAGCAGTAAACTGGACCCCACAATCTGATATTATTCTCCTTGGAACCCCATGTAGTCTGTAGATATGCTTCATGAAAAACTTTGCCAGCTTCTTGGCCGAGGGTAGTTGTTGCAGGCAGTGAAGTGTGCTTGCTTGGAGAATAAATCAATGACAGTCCAAATCACCTTGTTCCCCCCGCTGTCAGGGAGTTCAGCCTGGGTTTGGTGGGTTCGGCCACGGTCTGGAGAAGCCCAGGGGGCTTCCCTGGTCTGGACTTTATGGTGGCGCAGGTGGCGCAGCTTTTCACATAGTCTTCTACATCAGCTTTCATTCTTGCCCACCAGAATTGTCTCCTAGTCAAATGGAGGGTTTTTAAAAATCCAAAGTGGCCCCCTAGTTGAGAATCATGACCTCTCCTTAGCACCAGGAATTGCATGCTGCTGGGCACATAAATCTTACTCCCCTTCCAAGCCAATCCCTCTCTTAGGGTTAGGTCCATCTGGTTTTCCTTGAACCAGGAATTGGTTGAGAGCGCCACTTTTAGCTCTGCTGTCAACTTGTCTTCAGGGAGGTTGGAACCATAGCAGAGATCATGGGATAAACTAACTCTTCTCATCGGCTGTCAAACTGGGGCTTACGGGAGAGAGCATCAGCTAATAAGTTTTTACCACCCACCCACCCACCCCCCGGAATGCATTTCAGGTTAAAGTTAAAGCATTTGAAATATTGAGCCCAGTGAACCTGCTTAGGGGAAAGTTTTCACGGGGTCTTCAGTGCCTCAAGGTTTTTGTGGTCAGTCCACACTTCAAAAGGCTCCTTAACCCCCTCTAGGAAGTGTCTCCAGGATAGGAGAGCCCATCACACCACAAAAGCCTCCTTCTCCCATACCACCCATCTGCCCTCAGTGTCCGTTAACTTTCTCGATACATAAGCACATGGCATTAGTTCGTTTTGGGCATTCCTTTGCAGTAGAATATCAGCTACTGCCACATCACTCACGTCAGCCTGGACTACAAAGGGTTTATTTGGGTCAGGGTGCTGGAGGATAAGCTCCACTGTGAATAGGTGTTTTAATTGTTCAAAGGATTTTTGACAGTCCATTGTCCAAGCTAGGGGTTGGCTAGGTTTTGGCTTGGTGGGAGACAGACTGGTTTTTAGTAATTCCATCAAAGGGAGAGCAACCTCAGCGAAGGAAGGGATGAATTGTCTGTAAAAATTTGCAAACCCCAGGAAGCTTTGAAGTTGCTTACAGGTTCATGGGGATTGCCAGTCCAGCACTGCCTTCACCTTCCCCAGGTCTATTTCTGTTAGGATATGGTGTAAGTCTAACCACAATATATGTGTTCTATAACTTTAAATGTATTCTGTAACTTTAAATGTAATGCTGAGTAATTGTACTGCTGAGTCATTGTAATGACTAATGACTGCTGACTGAATGCTGACTGCAATTATCATAATTGTACTGTTGAGTCATTGCACTGCTGACTTCACTTATCTTAAGTGGATAATTACTAGTGTAAACTGTATATAAGAAGGAAGCCGAGCTACAGTCATTGTTGGACCTGCTTTCATCATTGTTTGACTTGCTGCTTGGCTTGTTGGTTTGAACTGTTACTGTCGTGTGTGAAGAAGTGGATGGATCTGCTACCATCGTGATTTGTTACCAGCGTGAATTGCTGTTTATTACCGACTGCTGTTTGTCTGGTAAGAAGTTATCTGTAACTTCAGACTGATTTGAATGGCTAAAGACTTGGATTGATTAAAAGACTATGCAATTGTTTTTCACTACAAAGTAAAAGCTTAGTTAAACAAGTTTCTTTGTATTGTATTCATTGTTCTCAGTACCGTTTCTCTGTGCACTTATTCTGCTGGTTGGTAACACAACAATATCCTTAACATTGGTTATGGGCCCAGAGCCAACCAGAACTAACTAGGATTGTTCAGAGCTAAGACTGAGAGTTAATGTGAATAATACAGAAAACTGTGTTTGTGATATATAATCCAAGTGAAGATGGCACAAGAACAGTTATCGAATATTTCCATGATAACCCAGCTGGATGGAACAACTATGTATCCTGGTCTACAAAATGCAATCTACTTCTGCGTAGAGAAGGACTTTGGGACGTAGTAAATAATCCACTGGATGTAACAACATGGAATCCTGATGATGAAGAAGATGCGAAGAAAATAGCCAAGTTTGCCAGAGACAATGAACGAGCTCTTTGCATAATTGGACTGACACTGAGTGACCAGCAACTTGTTCATATTCATGGTGAAGAGTCTGCTGCTAGGTGTTGGACCAAGTTGAAGAGACTATATGTTCGTGACACTGGGTGTGCATATAAATCTCACACGGAAATTGTTTAAGCAACATCTTCTTAAAGGAGGAGATATGATGGCTCATTTGGAATCCATGACCAGAATTTTCCAGGAGCTGTACGAAAAGGAACTTGTTTTCTCGGAACTACAGCAAGTTTATATAATTCTTTCTTCTTTGGACGATAGTTATGACGACTATGTTTCTTCACTGGAGGTTTTGACCAGAGATGACCTCACATTGGCTGGCGTAAACAGTAGGTTGTTGGAAGAATACAGAAGAAAACAAGAAAGGGATCAGTTGAGCGTAAACCAACCAAAAGAAGAAAAAATGTATTCAACTGTCTATGTTGTAAAACAATGTTTTGCTTGTGGGGCTAAAGGGCATATAGCTAAGTATTGTAAGAATAAGAAAATGTCTGTTAGGGATAATAATAGACCCAAGAAGGGTTGTAATTTAGCTATATTCAGTTCAACAACTAATGTTAACCAGGATTGGTGGGCTGTTGATAGTGGTGCTTCTCAATCTATTACTAAGAATAGAAACAATTTTATGAAAATGAATAAGAGTGACCAACATGTTAGATTAGCAAATGGTTGGAAGGTTAAGGTAGCTGGAGAGGGTGTTGCATGTTGGTCATTTAGTAATGAACCATTGCCTATGTTATATATTTCTGGGTTAAAATATAATTTGCTATCTGTTAAATCATTATTGCAAGTTGGGTTTACAGTAACGTTTAAGAATGATAAATGTATTATTGAAAAAGATGGAAAGGTTGTTACTGCAATATTAGAAAATGATTTATTTATTCTAAGAGAGAACCCAGCATTAGTGACAAATTCTAAGTCGGTGTACAGGAATGATAAACCACATGATGAATGTATTCATCTATTACATCAGAGACTAGGGCATATAAATTTCAGGTCGTTAAAGAAAACAGTTCAGCTATCTGAAGGTATAAAACTACAATCATGTAGTAAGTATTTGAATTGCAACACCTGTAATCAGCAAAAGAGTAAGGTAACACCAGCAAATCGTTTTAATAGTTTTAAAACCAAAAAGCCATTAGAAGTTGTGTTTGTAGATTTGATTGGACCCAAGAAACCCAGTATAGGAGGTGCCTGTTATATTCTGAGCATAGTGGACCATTACTCTAGGTACAGATTCTGTTATCTTATGAAAACGAAATGTGACACATTCCAGCATATAAATAACTGGCTGAGATTTGTTGAAAGGAAACAGAAGTATAAAGTAATGTGTTTAGTAAGAGATAACAGTACAGAATTCACTAACCAAAGGTTAGAGAAGTTTTTGCAAGAGGCAGGAATACAGCATAAACATAGACCACAACACAATGCTTATGTTGAAAGAAGGGGTCAAATATTACAAGCCATGACTAGAACAATGTTGGCAGATTCTGGTTTGCCTGAAACTTTATGGGGTGAAGCTGTTATGTGTGCTAACCATGTATTAAACAACGTGGTACTTTCATCTACTGGTGAAATACCATTTACATTATTGCATGGGAGGAAACCAAATCTTAGTTACTTACACACATTTGGAGCCCCAGCTTGGGTGCATATCCCATCTACTGTGAGAAGGAAGGAACAAGAAAGAGCCAGAAAAATGTTTTTCGTTGGCTATGATTCAAACCATAGGTCTTTTAGATTTTGGGCACAGGGAACTACTAGCGTTTACTGTAGTGCTAATGCAAAATTTCTAGAGCACGAAGGATGGGAAAAACTTGAACGTGCAGATTATAGACAGGATGACAATACTGTTAGCATTGAGCATCAAATGAGTAACAATACTCCTGATGAGGATATAGATAATGTAGAATCTTCTATTAAGGTTGAAGAAGAGGAGGTAGCTTTAGGGGAGGATGAAATTGAATCATCTGCAATGAGTCCTGTATTACCTAGGAGATCCAGTAGGGAAAGACATCCACCTGATAGGTATAAAGCAATGGTAGTTTGTCAGGTTAACATAGAACCTTCAAGTTATGAAGATATCAGGTTGTATCCTGAAAAAGAGCAGAATGCTTGGAAGGAGGCAATGAGTAGAGAAATAAACTCATTAACTAAATTAAGTGTTTATGAGGATGTTAAATTACCACCTGGAAAGAAATTGATTGGTTGTAGATGGGTGTATAAAGTAAAGAAAAGTATAGATGGGACAGTAACCCATAAAGCTCGCCTTGTAGCTCAAGGTTTTGCTCAAACGGAGAAAGATTTCGATGAGGTGTTTGTTCCAAGTTTAAGAGCTAGCACATTAAGAACTATGCTAGTGTGGGTGGCAAAGAATAAGTATATTATTAATCATATAGATGTGGAGACGGCATACTTGCATGCTCCATTAAGACATACCATTTATATGAGGAAGCCATTAGGAGTGAAAATAAATGATCAAACTGATTGTTGGAAATTAAATAAAAGCCTTTACGGTTTAAAACAATCAGGGGTTGAATGGAACCAGTGTATAGTGAAAGAACTGAATAATATTGGTTTTCAGGGGACTTCCGGTTTCCTTGTCTTCGGCGACGGCGGCGCTCTTTGAAGCTCCGCCAGCCCCGCCGCCTGTAGAGCCGCTTCGCGATCGAGAAGCGGCTCGAAAACTTCAAAATCCTGAGGATTGTTGGAGGAGAGATAGCAGGGCACAGGTCGAGCCCCTGTAACCCCCCAGGGAATTGTTTCTGGGGAGGAAACAGGCGCGGCTCCCTTCCAACCTGCTGAGACTCCGGGCGGCGTGGGACGATTCTGCTCCTGCAGAACAAGCCGGCTGCAGGAAACTTAAAGCGAAAGAACCAGCTTTAATAAACAGCGAAACTACCTGAATCCTGAAATTTGGAAACGCAAGTATTAGCACTTTGTTGACTTTTCAATCTGAGACAATGCGAATGAGTGAAAGTGCTTTGAAAAAACATGGCGCCTAGCTTCAGAGTTAACGAGCCAGCGAGTGTGGATTGGTGAAGTTATTTTGTTTTGCTACAAAGTTTCCAAGTTGCTACTAAGCTGCCTTGCTTGTTATAAGAGAAATAACTGGGAAATTTTTTTCCCTTTTCAATATTGGACTCTGCTTTATTTTAACCCTTGTTTGACCAAATCTGGGGGACTTTTTTAGAAGTCTTTGTGCAGGACGGAAAGGAAAAGGAACTTCCCTCTTTAGAAAAACTAGATCACGAGCCAGGATGGCTTCAAAGAAGCAGGAAGGGAAGGCATTAGGGGGGGGATCCCCCACACACAAACAGCAAACGCAACTTCCCCCTGATCAACAGCTACAAACTCAGAAAAAAGAATTTGATGTGGGAGATTTAAAAGAATTTATTTCTAAAACTCTGGATGATAAATTTCAAAAATGTCAACAGGAGATAGATGATAAATTTCAAAAATCACATCAGGAACTTATGCAGGAAATTAATGAAGTCAAAGACATGGTGAAACAGAATCAAAATAAGGTGACCAAAAAAATAGCAGAAGTGGCGTCTGGCCTGGCAGAATTTATTGGGAAAGTTGATTATAAAGTTGAAGAATTCAAATCAGAAGTTAATGTCAAGATGAAAGACAATGATTATAAAATTGATGAAGTTGATAATAAAATGCAGAGAATTGATGATGAGATTGTTATGATACAATTCCGGGCGATGGAATTCGCCATACGGCTTCGGGGAATTCGAGAGGAGGAGAGACAGGATTTGAGACAAGTTTGTTCTGAAGCCTTGGCCAAGATTTTACAAGTTAATCCTGATGTGGTATTTCACAAAATAGATAAAACCTATAGAGTGAACTCTTGGGTGGCCAGACAAAGACAACTGCCTAGAGATGTGGTCATATACTTTACAGAAAGAGGAATTAGAAATGATATCCTGCAAAAATCTTTTTATACTTCTGTACAAGTGGGGGGTTCACGACTTCAAATCTTTAAAGAATTACCTCCTAAAATGCTGAAAGCCAGAAAAGAATTTGGTTTTCTTGTTAAGGAACTGAGAAATTTACAGATACCCTTCCGGTGGGACGCACCAGCTGGGTTAATTTTTAGATACAAGGGAGAAGGGTATCGGTTGAATACCGTGGAGAAGGCACAACACTTTTACACTACTATTCTTAAGGAAAGAACACCATCTCCACGTACATCCACAGTTTTGGAGATTAAAGAGAGTGAAGAGAGGCAATTGCAAGAACAGTCCAAGCAGGAATTAGAAGTAGTGCAAGGTGCAGAAGGAGGTTTTCTGAGTGAGCCCTTGTTGGATTCTTCTCCAATTTTGGATTTGATTCGGTTGACAGAAGTTAAAGATCAACGTATAACTAGAGCCCAATCCAAGCTACTTAAACAAAAGCAACAACAGCAACAGGAAAGACAAGACAAGAAGGCAGTTAAGAGTATCGTACAAGAGAGTGGAGCTATGGGAGGAGCGAGATCGAAGCTCTCGGATGAACTTCAAACATTTTGCTCTGTGCTCCAGAAAGAGGCTGATGACCTTTAAGTGTCTATCTTGGAATGTCAATGGGTTGAATTCAGCACAGAAAAGGAAGAAATTATTTACATATTTGAAACAATTTAATAATGATATAATATGTTTACAAGAAACGCATATCACAACTCAAGATCAAAAATATTTGATAAATTCAAAACTAGGAGCACATTATATATCTTCAACTTCGCAGAAAAAGAATGGTGTGGTTATTTATGTAAATAAAAAATTAACAGCGAAAGTTATAGAAGCAGATCAAGATGGTAGGTTTGTAGCAATTGAATTGCTCACAGCAAATGGTCAAATTCTTCTGATTGGAATTTATGCTCCCAACCAACAACAGGATTATTTTTACAAGATGTTACATACTAAAATATTGCAATGGGACTATAGATCTATTTTAATTATGGGAGACTGGAATGGAGTAATTGATTCTAAACTAGATAAAAAGAGCCTGGCAAAGTCTAGAATTAGATTACCACAGACTTTTTTTGATATGAAAGAAGATATGGAATTAAAAGATGTTTGGAGAATACATAATCCAAATGAATTGGACTATACTTTTTTTTCGGATAGACATAGATCTTTTTCTAGGATTGATTTTATCCTGTTGTCAAATGATCTACTTGTTAAGACAAAAAGAACAAAGATTTTTCCAAGAACTCTGACTGACCATAGCCCTGTATGGATAGAAATTGAGATGGATAAGGTTGAGAGACGTTCTTGGAGATTAAATGAGAACTTGTTTAGATATGAAAAAAATACAATAGAACTTAAAAAGCACTTGAAAGAATTTTTTGAAATAAATTTGAATAAAGGTACCCCAATTGAAATTGTTTGGGATGCAAGTAAAGCTTATATGAGAGGGGTACTCATCTACATGAACTCTAAACATAGACTGCTCCGACAAAAGAAAAGATCTGAGTTGGAAATGGAAATAAAGAATAAAGAACAGTTACTTATTAAAAATCCAACAGATGAAAGAATACGAAGTGCTATAAAACTTTTGAAAGACCAATTTCAAATGCTTATGGCGGAACAAGTTGCAACAAGTTTACAATATGCGAAGCATAATACATTTTGCAACGCTAACAAACCGGGCAGATGGTTGGCTTACACATTGAGGAAAAAACAAAGTATACGGACTATTGATAGTATTGATATTGGAGGGAAAGAAATCTTTCAACAAAAACTAATTAAAGAAGCTTTTGTGGATTATTATACTAAACTATATGCCAAAGAAGAGGTGCAGAATGGACTTATAGAAAAATATTTAAAGGATAAGAGAGTTACAAAAATTACTGATCAACAAAAGGAAAGAATGAATTATCCTATAACAGAGGAGGAGATAACAGCAGCAATTAAACAGCTAAAAACAGCCAAAGCTCCTGGCACGGATGGTTTGACTGCAGTGTATTACAAAACTTTACAAGCTGAAATGGTGGGACAACTTAGAGATTTATTTTGCAATATTCAACAAGGGGGTAAAATACCCCCATCCTGGACAACTGCTTATATATCTTTGATACCAAAAGAACAAGTTGGTCCTAAAAAACCAGAGAACTACAGACCAATATCTCTTTTGAACACAGACTATAAAATTTATGCGAAGGTATTAGCCAACAGGTTGATGCCAGTAATCCAAAAGGTGATTCATGCGGACCAAGCGGGATTTATTGAGGGCAGATATATGAAGGACAATGTAAGGCAAGTAATAGACTTATTGGAATATCTTGATAAGAATAAACAGATTTCTGCAGTGCTGGTTTTTTTGGATGCGGAGAAGGCCTTTGATAGAGTGGATTGGAATTTTCTACTAAAGACTTTAAAAAAGATGGGCTTTGGGGACCAATTTATACAGGCAATCTCAGCAATTTATCAAGAGCAAAAAGCACAGATTATTATTAATGGAAGTTTGACGACAGAGTTTAAAATTGAAAAAGGAACAAGACAGGGATGTCCGTTGTCCCCACTTTTATTTATTTTAACACTGGAAGTCTTGCTAAATATAATACGGGACTCAAAAATTTTGAAAGGTATAATGATAAGGCAAGAGGATTATAGAATAAAGGCATTTGCAGATGATCTGGTGGTTACCCTATCACAACCAATGGAATCAATAATCTTGATGAACGACATTATACAAGACTATGGTAGAGTTTCAGGTTTTAGAGTGAACTCAAAAAAGACTAAAATGATAGTCAAAAATATGACACAAGATCGTAAACATGAGTTTGAAAGGAGGGCAGGTTTTGAAATTGTACCTAAGGTAAAATATCTTGGAGTTCAGGTTGCAGAATCAAACATGAAATTGTTTCAAAATAACTATGAGGTGTTGTGGCGAGAGGTTCAGAAAGACATGGAGACTTGGAAAAAGCTGCAACTGTCTTTACTTGGAAGAATAGCAGCAGTTAAGATGAATATTTTGCCAAGATTTCTGTTTTTGTTTCAAATGATTCCGGTGCTTAAAAGTGATAAACAACTGAAAGTTTGGCAAACTGGACTTAATAAGTTTGTCTGGAACGAGAAAAAGCCGAGAGTGAAATTGAAAATTATGCAAGATGTTCCAGAAAGAGGAGGCCTTAAACTTCCAAACCTACAGTTATATTATGATGCAGCAGCTTTAACTTTAACAAGTGATTGGTTTGGAAGTAAAAAGGCTGGAATATTGAATGCAGAAAGTTTTGATCTTGAATTTGGATGGCATGCTTACCTATTTTATGATGATAAAGTTGATAAAGTATTTAAAAGTCATATATTTAGAGACTCTTTGATGAGAGTTTGGAAGAAGCACCGACTCAAATGGGATTATAAAATACCGCTATGGCTGGATCTTGGTCATACCTTGTGGAATACAAATATAATGTCACTCGGGGGGGTTTTATACAAAGAGGTTCTTTTTACAGATGCGGGCAGATGGCAGTTGAAGACATTGCAGACACTGTTGGACGAAGGGATTAATTTAACCTGGTTACAATATAATCAATTACAATTGAGATGGAAAGAGGACCAAAAAACTGGTATTATGTTGCATGAGGAAGAATTGGTTAGACATATAAGAGAGAAAGGTCCAATGCATATTAAAAGGCTTTACAATGTTTTGCTAGAAAGGGATTCAGAAACGGAATTAGTTAAAGATTGCATGATTAAGTGGGCACAAAATTTTGAAGAACCAGTGATGTTGGAAACATGGGAAAAAATTTGGGTTCAGAATGTTAAATTTACACAGTCGCAGAATTTGAGGGAAAATTTTTATAAAATGTTTTATAGATGGCATCTAGATCCTAAAAAGTTGTCATGTATGTACCCTAATGTTCAGCCAAAATGTTGGAGATGTGAATGTTTGGATGCTACGTATTATCATGTTTGGTGGACCTGTAGGAAAGTTAAGGCTTTTTGGATAAAAATATGGTGGGTCATGCAGAATGTTTTGAAGAAAAAAATTCAATTTTCTCCACAATTGTTTTTATTGGGTATAGTTAAGGGTTTTACACGGGGTGAAATAAAATTAATATTGTATATGATAACAGCAGCAAGATTGTTGATAGGTAAATATTGGAAGAATGAAGCTTTGCCTACTATCGAGGAATGGACTTTGAAGATGGCCAGTTTTGCAGAGATGGCGAAGATTTCAGCATATTTAAAAGATTGTTCACAAGAGACTTATGAATGGGAATGGAAAAGGTGGATAGAATATGTTCAGAACAAATACCAAACTAGAAAGTACCAAATAGCTTTTATTTGAAAACAATGTATTAGAAATATTTTAATGTAAAGAGATAAAGAGGGAAAATTATATAGGGGGAGGGATGGGTTCAGGTATATATATCAGTATTATTAGTTATGAGTATATAATAGGGAAGTCTGGGGGGGAGGGTTAGGGAGGGCTAGGGAGGACGGGAAGTTTGGGGAGGGAGGTGGGGGGGTGAAAAAAAGGGGTGAAAATGTAATTGTAAAACTTTTGCAATAAAAAAAAAATATTGGTTTTCAGGAAGGTGTAGCAGACAAATGTCTCTTTAGAAGAGAGAATAATGGTTTAGTATCATTTTTGCCATTGTTCACGGACAATATAGCAATTGTAACTAAAACTGACAAGGAAACAATGGATATTGTTAGACAGTTACAAGATAAATTCAAAATTAGAAATTTATGACATATTAGACACTATTTAGGTCTTGATATTGTTCAAACAGCTAGAGGGTATAAACTGTCACAAGCTAGCAAGATAAGCCAGATGTTGAAACGCTATAGCATGGAGCTATGTAAGCCAGCTAAAACGCTTATGGCACAGGATTTTCAACATGAAGAAATCCTGGATTTAGTAAGGAGATCTATCAATCGCTGATAGATATATTAGCAATTGGTCAAGACCTGATATATCATATAGCGTAAACCAATTAGCAAGGTTTAATGCAGAACCAACAGATAGGCATTGGCAGGCCACAAAGCGTATATTAAGATATCTGAAAATGACGATGCATTATACATTGTATCTAGAGCCTAACAATGATTTAGTACTGAGCGCATATGCTGATGCCAGTTTTGCTACTGATTTGACCACCAGAAAGTCCACATCGGGTATAGCTATAATGTTAGGCAATTGTTTGATTGGATAGAAGTCAATAAGGCAAAAACATATTAGTTTATCCACTATGGAAGCAGAATTTTCCTGTTTGTCACTAGTATGTACTGATTTGATTTATTATAAACAGTTAATGATTGATGTAGGATTAAAGGTAGATTATCCTATTGTAATTTATGAGGATAATCAAGCTGCTATAAAAATGGCAACAAATTTAGCAGTTAAAACTAGATCTAAATTAAGGTGACCAGATTTTAACATTGGTAAAGCGGGACACCCACCATTTTGTGGGCGTGGCTTGGAGGTCATGTGACTGGGTGGGCATGGCTAGCTGGTCATGTGACCGGGTGGCCATGGCTATGTGTATAGAAAAAAGTCATTTCTGACAGGTCCTCGCACTTTTGACTGGTCCTCACACTTATGACCATCCTCACATTTATGCCCGTGCAGCATTCTTAACAACCATGTCACTCATTTCACAACTGCTTCTCTTCACCATGATGACAAGATAGGAGTTCATCGTAGCCACACCAGAAGCAGTTAGACAGCAGTTAGCTTCCTTAAATCAGTGCCCCCACAACCTTTTGGGCAATTCCATGGAGTGGATTTTCCATGAACCAGAGGGAAGTGGTTTTGTACAATGCCTACATCCCATGTGGATAGGGTTTCACTGCTTGTGCAGCACAGTGTGCTGCCCCACTTCACCATTTATTCAACCCTTCCCCCAAAAAAAGGTCTTTGGAAAGCACCCCCATTCCACAGGTCCAGATTCCAAGCTCAGTACAGCAAGACTCACTCTGCAACAGTCCAACAGACACACAAAGTCCAGGACAGCAGTGCAGGAGTCAGACAAACCAGGATACACAGCACGAGTACACAAGGAACAGAACTGAGAACATTATTCCAATAACACTCAAGTCCTTGGAGCATGATTAAGTAAACATTGCCAGCATAGCCCTTCATGAAATGAAAGGTTGCCTCCTCATGAGTAGTCTAGCTGTTTGAGGTTTTGAAAGATACAAATTTGTTAGAGAACTTTATAAAATGGGTAAGATCAATTTACATTTTACAGAAGACATGAAGAATTGTTCATGGAGATCTAACAAAATCCAAAGAGATACAAAAAGAAACAGGACAGCAATGCCTGTTATCCCTCTCCTGTTCATTTTATCATGTATTGTATATAATCTTATATTGTACATCTACAATAAAGATGTAAAACAAGATGAAAGAATTCTGGGAATAAAGGTTTAAAAATAAATGTATAAATTAAAGGCTTTTGCAGATGATGTATTGGTTTTGGAAGATTAATGGGCAAATTAAAAGAATTTGATGCATTAGCAGATTTCATGATTAATAAACAGTAGATTTATTTATTTATTTTATTTATTTATTTTATTTTTCAGATTTCTATACTGCCCTTCTCCTTTCGGACTCAGGGTGGTGAACAGCCAAAGTAAAACACTTTATACACAAAAGTTAAAATAGATTTTAAATAATTAAATAATTTGGCCCATAATTTAAAACATTTCAATTTAAAACCAGATGAGGATGTTAACAACAATATGATGAACACACTTGTTGAGTTAAACAGGTTTTGAAATTGAGATAAAGGTAAAATATCTGGGTATCACTACGATAAATATGAATTATATGTTATTCCAAAATAACTATGTTAAGACACAGGGTGAAGTTAAAAATATATCTATAATGGGAGAAATTACAACTGTCACTGGGGCAGAATTTCTGTGATCAAAGTGGAAGACAATACCTTTTTTAAAAAAACTGATGCATTTTTTAAACAGTGACAGAAGAATACGTCTAAATGTATGTGGCGGGGGAAAAAACAAGAGTTAAATGTAAAATTTTACAAGATGGAAAGGAAAGAGGAGGATTTATTTATTTTCCTTGGTTTGAAATTGTATTTTTTGCTTGCTGATGGGAAAAAATTAATGGAATTTTGTTTTTAGAGATGACAATCATAACAAAATTATTGTATGCAGAAAGATAGAAAGTTTTACATTATACACAATGTAGAAATGGCTGGTGATGGAACTCGCTAAGATGGCTTAGCTGGTTTCTTTGATTAGAAAAAAGACAATATCTAGATTTATTGCTGAGTGGAAATCCCTTATGGACTTTTGGTATAAAATAGAAAAAAGTGAATGTGATTTATGGTTTTCATGATCAGGGAGGTATCTTTTTTTCTTTATTAATTTTGGTTTAGTTTTTTCCTATCTTGCACTTTTGGCTTTTGTTTTGATTTCTTTCTTTTTACTTTATATTAATTTGCATCTGTTTTTACAAAAAATATGTTGAGACTCTAGAAAGAGTGCAGAGAAGACCAACAAAGATGATTAGGGGGTCTGAACAGCTGCAGGAACTGGGTCTGTCTAGTCTAATAAAAAAAAAAAGAACAATCAGTCTTCCAATATTTGAAAGAAGAAGAGGGGGTCCACCTATTTTCCAAAGCACCCAAAGGCAGGACTAGAAGCAACCAGTGGAACCTAATCAAGGAGAGAAGCAACCTGGAATTAAGGAGAAACTTCCTAACAGTGAGGACAATTAACCAGTGGAACAGCTTGCCTCCAGAAGTTGTGGGTGCTCCATTACTGGAGGTTTTTAAGAAGAGACTGGACAGCCACTTGTCTGGAATGGTGTAGAGTGTCCTGCTTGAGCAGGAGACTGGACTAGAAGACCTCCAAGGTCCCCACCAGCTCTGTTATTCCATTATTCTGTTATCTTCCATGGATGGATGGATGGATGGATGGATGGATGGATGGATGGATGGATGGACGGATATAGAAAGATGTGTGTGAGAGAGAATATGGTAGGATAGGATAGGATAGGATAGGATAGGATAGGATAGGATAGGATAGGATAGAATAGAATAGAATAGAATAGAATAGAATAGAATAGAATAGAATAGAATAGAATAGAATAGAATAGAATAGAATAGAATAGAATAGAATAGAATAGAATAGAATAGAATAGAATAGAATAGTTGGAAGAGACCATGGAGGTCTTCTACTCCAGCCCCCTGCTCAAGAAGGAAACCGTATACCATTTCTTACAAGTGACTTTCCAATCTCTCCTTGAAAGCCTCCAGTCCCACAACATCTGAAGGCAAGCTGTTCCATTGGTTGATTGTTCTCACTGTCAGAAAATTCGTCCTTATTTCTAGGTCTGGTGAAACATGCAGCAAAGGAAAAGCTAGAAAAGATGTTAATGAATTGCCCACAAAACATTTCCCCAGCTAGATGTGTGTTTCTCTTCTAATCAGGCAGAATGTTTTTTAGAAGTTGAGACAATGAGGGCGAACTGCAATCTGAGCCGAGCTGACCTGGAAGATGCCACCTGTCTGAAAGACTAAAGGAGCATCCATTAACACCGGCTGCCCTCAGCCTGTCAGAGCAGTTCGTTTTCCATCCATCACACCAAATGAGATTTGCAGGGCAGCAATCTGGCCACGTTTCAAAGCAGGCAGTCCCTCATTTTCCACCATCCTAGGAATCCCTGTTTCTCTGTCCTTTTTGGGTCGGCCTGTCCATCTGTTCTTGAGTCACTTCTTGTGGCGGAATTCTGAGGCTCCACAGACACTTCGTTGTAAGGAACCTTCGGCCTGATCTGCGCAAAATCTTCATGTACTAAAGGGAGGTCAGGAGGATCAAAAATAGTTTGTGGTCCTGTTCTGGAGGAGAAGAACGGATTGATCAAAACTCTTGAACCTCTCCAAGGTCACCATCTGTTCATTAGCACCAAACTCTGAAGTTTCCTACTGTTTTTCAAAGAAGACAGCTTGCAATTAAAAGGAATTACAGGCTCCCTGTTTATTTATTAATGGGTCACATGTTCTAGCTCTTCTTTTTGGAGAAGAGCTTCAGCCAGAGTTTGGCCTCTAGGTCCACCAGAACCTGAAACAAATTATTTCCTGATTCCCTGGATGCATCCACAGAGAGGGGTGAATGGGGTGATGGGTTTAGAGCACAGTGAGAAAAGTGGCACCATTTTGTTTTTCCCATAATGCTCCATCACGTTGTTGTTTTTAATCCCTCCACAGGACACTGTATTTCAATAAAAGTAGACAGAGAGGGATTTCTGCTGAAGTGAATATATAAATACTACCCTGTTTCCCCCAAAATAAGACATTCCCTGATAATAAGCCCAATCGGGATTTTGAGCACATGGCAATAAGGCCAAGCGCTTATTTCGGGGTTCAAAAAAATATAAGACAGGGTCTTATTTTCGGGGAAACACAGTAGTATTAGTTTGTCCAACTGGTAGCTAGTCAGAGCATTGAACCTCAAGTAATGTAAGGTTCTTCTGTAACCTTAATTTCATAATCAATCAAACAAATATCACGTTGTCTGCATCCTATTCTTATATTTGGCCTCTGTCTCAGTCATGAACCTAAGGTCACAACATTTGAAGGTGAAACAGTAAAAGGGACCATTTTGGATAACAGAATTTATCCTGTTTAGGGAAGACACCTGGCCTGTTTATTAATGCGCTTCAAGGATTACTTATCCATTATTATGAACTAAAACCAAAAAAGTCAAAGTCATTTTGGGGTGGAGAAGAAATACCTGAGGAATTAAGTCCAGTTTTCTCAGATTAATTAAACACTGGGTTCATTAATGGCATAATTTGCACATTGTGATATGCATAATCAGAATTCCATAAGCTGAATAGCACACAGAAGGATAATCGTCTATTCAACTTAAAGCATTAAGGTTTGGAGGGGGGGTGTTGATGGTTATATTCAGTGGTGGGATTCAAGTAATTTAACAACCGGTTCTCTGCCCTAATGATTTCTCCCAACAACCAGTGTGCCAAACTGCTCAGAAAGTTAACAACCGGTTTTTCCGAAGTGGTGTGAACTGGCTGAATCCCACCACTGGTTATATGTTTATGTTTATGTTTATTATATTTGTATACCGCCCTTCTCCTGAAGGACTCAGGGCAGTGAACAGCCAGCAGATAAAATACAGAAAATACAAAAATTAAAACAATATTAAAATCCAATTAAATTAATTTGGCCCACAGTTAAAACACCCCCATATTTTTTTTATTGAAAAGTTTTAAAATGTTTTACAAACAAATTCCCCCCCTTCCCCCACTCCTTCCCCTCTCCCTCCCCCCCCCCCCGACTTCCCAGAGCAAAATACTGGGTATTGCATTTAACAAACATAATCTAACATAAGCAAAGTAACTATAAACTCTTAACTTCCCCTTACTCTTTAATTCCACCATAGATACTAAGATATCAAAGTAGAAGAAAGAAAAAAGAAATCATCTGAATATTTCATTCATAAGCTATTTGCAACTTTTTAGTCCCGTATTTGTTTTGTATATAGTCAATCCATTTTCTCCATTCCAATACATATCTTTCATTCGAACAGTCCTTCAAATATGCAGAAATTTTAGCCATCTCCACCAGATTGGCTACTTTTAATGTCCATTCTTCAATAGTAGGTATTTCTTCCTTCTTCCAGTATTGCGCCACCAAAAGTCTGGCTGCCGTTATTAAATTCAAAATCAAATCAGTCTCTATAACTGTACATCCTTCAATTATACCCAATAAAAACAACTATGGAGTAAATTTTATCTTCCTTTTAAGAATATTTTGTATAATCCACCATATCTTAATCCAAAATGCCTTAATTTTCTTACATGTCCACCATACATGAAAATATGTTGCATCATCACATTTACATCTCCAACATGTAGGTTGTAAATTTGGGTACATAGAGGCTAACTTTTGGGGATCTAAGTGCCATCTATAAAATATTCTATAAAAATTTTCTCTTAAATTTTGGGCTTGAGTAAACTTCACATTTCTAACCCATATTTTCTCCCATACATCCATAGATATTGATTCCCCAAAGTTTTGTGCCCATTTTATCATACAATCCTACACTAACTCAGTTTCTGAATCTATTTCTATCAGTGCATTATACAACCTTTTAATATGCATTGGGCTTTGATCTCTGATTTGTTTTATTAAATTTTCTTCATTTTGCACAATACCAATTTTCTGATCTTCTTTCCACCTAGTATACAATTGCCCATATTGAAACCAGGTTTGAATTTTCCTTTCTTCTTTTAATAACTCTAAAGATTTTAATTGCAATATACCTCTTTCCAAAATAAGAAGCTCTTTATAGGTAGTCACATCTTGTTTCTGCTCCACACTTATATTTTCTATCATATGTCTAGGTATTGTCCAAACAGGTAATTTGTTATTTAATTTATATTGATACTTTTTCCATACACGTAACAATTCATTTCTTAATATATGACTTTTAAAATTCTTATCCACCTTTTTATCATATAGTAAATATGCATGCCATCCATATAACAAATCATACCCTTCAATATTCAATATTCTCTCTTCTGTTAAATTAATCCAATCACTAATTGCTGAGAGCACAGCTGCCTCATAATACAATCTTAAGTTAGGCATTTTGAGACCTCCTCTTTCACGTATATCTTGCATTATTTTCCGTTTTATCCTTGGTCTCTTTCCTGCCCGCACAAAATTGGTAATACCCTTCTGCCATTCGTTCAAATTTCCATCTTTTTTCAGTATTGGTATCATTTGGAAAAGAAATAAAAATTTTGGCAAAATATTCATCTTTACTGCAGCTATCCTTCCCAGCAATGATAATTGCAATTTTTTCCAACTTTCCATCTGTTTCTGGATTTTTTGCCACAGTAGTTCATAATTATACTTGTATAATTTCGCATTTGATGTTGTAATATAAACCTCTAAATATTTAACCTCCTTAACTGATTCAAATCCTGTTATTCTTTCAATTTCTTCTTTTTGACTTGCAACCATATTTTTAATTATTATCTTCATTTTCCCTGCATTAATTTTAAATCCAGAAACTTGTTCATATTGGTTAATTATATCCATTAAACCTATAACCGAATGTATTGGTTGGGTCAGAGTCACAACCAGGTCGTCTGCGAATGCTCGTACCCTGTAATCCTCATTCCTAATTTTAATTCCCCTTAACCACGTATTTTATTCAACAAAATTTCCAAAGTCAAAATAATAATGGAGATAAAGGACATCCTTGTCTTGTTCCCTTTTCTATATTAAAAGTTTCCGTTAAACTACCATTAATTATTACTTGTGCTGTTTGTTGCTGATATATTGCCTTAATAGATTGTATAAAGTACTCTCCAAATTGCATCTTTTCAATTATTTTCAATAAAAAATTCCAGTTCAATCGATCAAACGCTTTTTCCGCATCTAAAAATATGAGCACCACAGGGACCTGATTGTTTTTTCCCAAATACTCCAATATATTAACTATTTGTCTTATATTACTCTTCATATATCGCCTATTAATAAAACCGGTTTGGTCATTGTGAATCATTTGTTGCATAACTGGCATCAACCTATTTGCCAATATTTTAGTAAAGATCTTGTAATCTGTATTTAACAATGAAATAGGCCTATAGTTTTTTGGCTGAGTATGATCTTGGTCTTCCTTTGGAATCAGGGAAATAAATGCTGTTCTCCAGGAAGGAGGCTCTTGTCCTCCAGTTTGTATTTTATTAAATAATTCTTTAAGTGGTTGCACCATTTCTGCCTGCAAATTTTTATAATAAACTGCTGTCAACCCATCTGTCCCGGGGGCTTTTCCCACCTTCAATTGTTTAATTGCTAAAATAATTTCCTCCACAATTATCAATTGATTCAATCCTTCCCTTTGTTCTTCTGAAATTGTGGAGATATTCCCCCTCTGCAAATATTTATCTATATCTATACCTTGAATCTTATCACTAGTATACAACTTGGTATAAAATTCTGAAAATGCTTTTTTAATCATATTTTGCTGGTACACCTCTTTACCCTTATATTCTATTTTCTCTATAGTACGTAGCTTTTGTTTTTTCCTAAGCAAATATGCCAACCATCTGCCTGGTTTATTCGCATTACAAAAGGAGTTAAGTTTGGCATATTGCAAATTAGTTGCTACCTGATCTGCCATCAACATATTAAATTGCCCTTGCAGTAAATTAATTGCTTCTTTTGTTTTCTTATCAGTTGGGTTAAAAATTAATACTTGCTCTTTATTTTTTATTTCTTCTTCTAACTCCTTCCGTTTCCTTTCCTGTTTATGTCTATGTTTATTATTCAAATAAATTAAAATACCTCTCATATATGCCTTACTTGCATCCAAAACCATCTCCATAGGTGTACTTTTATGCAAATTCATAACAAAAAATTCTTTCATAAATTGTTTACATTCTTTCACATTTTCCTCATATCTAAACAAATTTTCATTCAGCCTCCAGGACTTCCTGGGTGCTTTTTCATATTCTAATTCCATCCAAACATATCTTCATTTTCTTCACTCTAGAAAGGAATTCATTGGAAATTAATATAAAATCAATCCTGGAAAATGACTGATGCCTGGCAGGAAAAAAAGTAAAATCTTTCTCTTCTCCATTCCTCTCACACCAAATATCTCTCAGCTCCATATCCTCCATCATATCAAAAAAAGATTTAGGCAATCTAGCACGTGTTTGAATATTTTGTAGAGATCTTTTTTATCCTTTTTAATATCCAAAACTCCATTCCAGTCTCCCATCATTATATGTGTTTTAAAATTCCACTGTATTAATTTAGCATGTAAAGTCTTATAAAAACTTTCTTGTTGCTGATTTGGTGCATATAGTCCAATCAATAATGTTTTTTTTCCCTTCTATTAAGATTTCAATTGCAATATATCTTCCTTGTGGATCTGCTTCAATTAATTTAGCAATTAAGTCTTTTTTTAGGTATATAACTATACCATTTTTCTTCTCCGGTGCAGATGCTATAAAATGTGTCCCCAATCTTGCATTTGTTAAATATTTTTGATCTTGCATTCTAATATGTGTCTCTTGTAAGCATATAATATCATTCTTGTACTGCTTCAGATAATGAAATATTTTCCTCCTCTTTTGCGGTGAATTTAATCCATTGACATTCCAAGTTAGAAATTTACTTGCCATTTTTGGCACCTTGAAGCTTTTCAAGCATCAGCTGAAGGTCATTTTTCACTTTGATCTTCGGCCTAGCTCCTCCCACTGCTTCTGATTTTGTGGTTTCTTGTGCTTTGATCTGAGCTTGCTGCACCTTTAATTCCTCTTGGCGTTTCTTTGCTGCTCGAGTCTGCCTTTGATCCCTCGGCTTCTCTACTTTGCCAAATAACTCCACATCTTGGGCAGAGCTCGTAAGTTGTAGTAAATCTTCTTCAACAATCGAAACCCCTCCTTGAGCCTCTCCCAGAGCCTGGGTAATTTCTTTCACTCCCATTCTTGTTTCCTCTATTTCCTTTCTTCTTCTGGTTTCTGGGGAAGAAGAACCTCTAGCCTTCAATACATTAAAGTAGAAATCCCTTGCTTTCCATAATGTAAAGACGAAATCTCTGTCCTGAATAATCCACCACCAATCCAGTTGGAATCTCCCATCTATACTGTATCTGACGTTTTCTGGGTTCATCCACCACAAAAGCATAGTCCTTCCTTGCTCTCAACATTTTGGGAGGAATTTCTTTTAGTGTTAGAACTTCCTGCCCTGCCACTTGAAGTTTGTTTTTGTAGGAAGCCTGCAATATCATATTTCTTAGCCTTCTTGTTGTAAAGCAAATTACAATATCTCTTGATAAATTTCTCTGCCTGGCCACCCATGAATTAACGCGATAAATTTTATCCATTTGCCAATCCAGATCCTCCTTTCTTTCTTGAATTATCTGTGCAAAGGCTTCTGCAAAGATCTCTCTCAAATTCTCTTGGGTATTTTCTTTCAGGCCTCTTACTCTTAAAGCAAATTCCATCGATCTGTATTGCATCATCATCACCTCTGAATCTGCTTTTTCTATCTGAGTCTGAACTTCTCCCATTTTATTCTCCAAATTCATATTTGATTGATTAACTTCCTCTAGTCTTTCATCTAACCCCGTGATGGCGAACCTATGGCATGCGTGCCACAGGTGGCATGCAGAGCCCTTTCTGACGGCA
Source organism: Pantherophis guttatus (assembly GCF_059756535.1). Lineage (NCBI taxonomy): Eukaryota > Metazoa > Chordata > Lepidosauria > Squamata > Colubridae > Pantherophis > Pantherophis guttatus. The sequence continues at coordinate 100,582,801 of NC_142068.1, read as the reverse complement.
CGCCAGCCATTGCCCCAGCCCAGGTCCGCCACACATGCGCGCACCTCCAATCGGCCAGCTGGTCTTCTGGTCTCTGCCACGCATGAACGGAGGCAGGGCCTTCCCCGATCTCTGCAGGTTCTACCCTCTGCAGATGCCTCTCCATGGCAGGAAAGCAGGAGAAAGCTAGCACATGATGGGGGGAGAAACTGCAAAGATCTGAGGAGGCATGGAAGGCAGGAGGCACTCAATCGGGGGAGAAACTTTGGAGATCGTGGAAGGCAAGAAAAGGCTAGGATTTTCCTGCCTAGGTAGGTCTCATATTCAGACCTACCTAGTGGTGATAAAAGTGGTGAAATCTGAATATTTCTCCGCTCTTATTGCCTCATCAAATAATCACCCAGCCACCCTGTTTAGGGTGACCCGTTCGCTACTCCATCAGGGAGCGAGGGAAGACACCTTACAGGGAAGAGCTGAGGACTTTGTGCAATATCTGTATGACAAAATCGCTCAGATTCGGGAAGGATTGGACTCTGACTGGGTAGCTTCAGGCGGGGTGACGGAGGCGGGCCTTGAGAATGTCATTTGGGAGGAGTTTGACCCTGTGGCTCCCAAGGACGTGGACAGGATTCTGGGCAGGCTTAGCATGGCCACATATTTACTGGACCCATGTCCCTCCTGGTTAGTACTGGCCTCCCAGGAGGTTACATGAGGCTGGCTCCAGGGGATTATCAATGCTTCTTTGAGTGAGGGTAACTTCCCCGCCGCCTTGAAGGAGGTGGTGGTAAGGCCCTTCCTTAAGAAGCCTTTCCTGGACCCGATTGTATTAGCAAATTATTGTCCTGTCTCCAACCTCCACTTTGTGGCGAAGGTTGTTGAGAGTGTGGTGGCGTGACAGTTTCCCTGGTTCCTGGAGGAAACGGTTTATCTAGATCCATTCCAGTCGGGTTTCAGGCCTGGGCACAGCACAGAAACGGCATTGGTCGCGTTGGTGGATGTTCTCTGGAGGGCTCAGGACAGGGATTGTTCCTCTGTCCTGGTCCTATTAGATCTCTCGACGGCTTTTGATACCATAGACCATGGTATCATGCTGCGCCGACTGGAGGGGTTGGGGATAGGGGGCACCATGTTGCAGTGGTTCTCCTCCTTCCTCTCCGACCGGTCGCAGTTCATGTTGACGGGGACAGAGATCGACCTTGAGGCACCTTGTGTGTGGGGTGCCGCAAGGGTCGGTTCTCTCACCCCTTCTGTTCAACATTTATGTGAAGCTGCTGGGTGAGATCATCCGTGGTTTTGGGGTGAAGTGTAATCTGTACGCTGATGATACTCAGCAGTACATTTCCACCCTGGACCACCCTTTGATGTGATGTCCCGGTGCCTGGAGGCTGTGAGGATCTGGATGGGGAGAAACAGGCTCAGGCTCAACCCGTCCAAGACCGAGTGGCTGTGGCTTCCGGCATCCCGATATAGTCAGTTGGTACCATCGCTGACTTTTGGGGGCGAGTCGTTGGCCCCCACAGAGAGGGCTCGCAACTTGGGTGTCTTCCTGGATGCACGGCTATCTTTGGAAGAGCATATGACAGCTGTGGCCAGGGGGGCTTTTTATCAGGTTCGCCTGATCCACCAGTTGTGTCCCTTTCTGGATCGGGATGCCTTACGCACGGTCACTCATGCCCTCGTCACGTCCCGCTTGGACTACTGTAATGCTCTCTACATGGGGCTCCCCTTGAGGAGCACCCGGAGGCTCCAACTGGTCCAGAATGCGGCCGCACAGGTGGTGATGGGGGTGAGGCAGATCAAATTCTGATATTGGCTAAACTTCTAATATTAATGTCCTAAAATTGTTTGAACCGTGCACAATAAACTCTTTCCTGCATTGAAGAGCTTGGCCTGGTCCCATTTCTTTTCCTGCAACAGGGGCAACTCGGCGCTCCCATGTAACATCTCTCCTGCGCGAGCTACACTGGCTCCCGGTGGTCTTCCGGGTGCATTTCAAGGTATTGGTTACCACCTTTAGAGCGCTCCATGGCTTAGGACCTGGGTATTTACGAGACTACCTTCTGCCGCCAGTAGCCTCCCACCGACCAGTACGCTCCCACAGAGAGGGGCTCCTCAGAGTGCCGTCGGCCAAACAATGTCAGCTGGCAGCCCCCAGGGGGAGAGCCTTCTCTGTGGGGGCACCTACCCTCTGGAACGAGTTGCCCCCAGAGGTATGGCGGATCCCAGATCTGCGCACTTTCTGCCGTGCCTTAAAGACATTTTTGTTTCATCAAGCCGGGCTGACCTGACCAAACTTTTTAAAATTGCTTTAATTTTAAATTGTTAAATTATGGGTTTTAATATGGGGGTGTTTTCCAGAAGACTTCCGGTGGCAATGCGTCGTCGAGAGCAGCTCCTTTTGGAGCGCTAGCCCCGCGATCTGTTAAAGCCGCTAAAACAGCGAAAAACAGCTGTTTAGCGGTTTGAAAGTTTTCCCAGAAACAATTCTGGGGCATGAAGGGTGAGAGCTCCCTAGAAGCCTGACACAAGCTCCGGACCCGGGATGCATTTAGCAGAACAAGACACCGCGACCATCCCTGAAACATTTTAACACTATTTTGGATACAAAGCAGGCAGAGCAAAGACAGGAGGAACTCCAATTGCAAGTATTAAACTTTAACTCCTGTGTATTGAATACTTCCTTCTTGACTGCTGTGGGAAGAAAGTGAAAGGAAATGGCACCGAGCCTTAATTGGGTGTGGTAGCGAAAGTTAACTTCAAAGTACTCATCTGCGCTGACAGTTTCTGCTGCTAATAAATGAGACTGGTCTCAAAAGAAAGAAGAATTAAATTGAACTGTAGAGAAATTTAAATTAACCGAGGACTGAAATTAATTGGAAATTGAGTTAACATCTGGGAGTGGTTGCTGTAAAAGTTTTACTTTGGAACTGAAAATTTGAAAATGGCTTCTAAGCAAATAAAGATTGCTGGGGCTAAAATTACTGTGAGCTCCCCTATTCCACCACCCAAACCGCAATCTTTGACAGCTCCAGCAGAACCACAAGTTTTAACCCTGGAAGCCTTGCAGCAAGCCTTAAAGCTGCAAGCCTTCTCTTTAGAAGAAAAATTTACTTCTGTTCTTGATGAAAAAATAAAAGTGGTGACTGATAAAATGGATGAAGTAACTCTAGAAGTTACAGAAATCAAGGATGAAATTCAAGCTCGCAATAAGACAATTAGAGAAGACATTATTTTTGCATTTAAAGGTCTGGCAAGTCATATTGAAGGGTTAGATCAGTGATGGCTAACCTTTTTGCCATCGCGTGCCAAAAGCATGGGGGGGTCACACATGCATGTGCCCACACCCATAATTCAATGCCCCCGTGCCCCCCCCCCCGCACATGTGCACCCCACACTCACCTCGCTTTTGGCATGTGATGGCAAAAAGGTTACTGGTGGGCCTGGTAGGCCTGTTTTTCACCCTCCCCAGATTCCAGAGGCTTTCTTGGAGCCTGAGGAGGGTGAAAACGGCCATCCACACACCCCCGGAGGCCCTCTAGAGGCTCATCCACTGGGTCCGGAAGGCCCGAAAATCAGCTGGCTGGTGCACACATGCGTGCTGCAACTGAGCTAGGGCAACACTCGTGTGCCCACAGATATGGCTCCCCATGCCACCTGTGGCACCCATGCCATAGGCTCACCATCACAGCCCTACATCATGGATCCACGCTTGCCTACCGAGCAAATGATGATGCTGTTAATATGACTCTGCACTACATCCTACAACATCTTGAATCTCCAAAGATCTATGCAAGGGTCCTCTTTGTAGACTTCAGCTCAGCATTCAATACCATCATTCTAGACATTCTTCTAACTAAACTAAACCAGCTGACCACACTTGTAAATGGATCATAAGCTTCCTAGCAAACAGGAAGCAATAGGTGAAGCTAGGCAAAAACACATCAGATACCTGTACAATTAGCACACACACACGCACACACACACCAGGCTGTTTGCTTTCTCCACCCCTCTTCTCTCTATATACCAATGACCACATCTCAAACGATCCATCTGTTAAAGTACTGAAGTTGGCAGATGATACAACATTGATGGGTCTCATTCGAGACAACGACGAATCTGCATACAGACGGGAGTTTGAACAACTAGCCTTGTGGTGTGACCAGAACAATCTTGAACTAAACACACAGTAGAAATGATGGAAGATTTTAGGAGAAACCCTCCTATACTACCACCTCTTACAATACTAGACAACACAGTATCAACAGTAGAGACCTTCACACAGAGCACTGCACACCAGAACAACTAGACACAAGAACAGTTTTTCCCCGAATGCCATCACTCTGCTAAGCAAATAATTCCCTCAACACTGTCAAACTATTTACTAAGTCTGCACTACTATTAATCTTCTCATCATTCTCATCACCCATCTCCTTCCACTTATGACTGTATGACTGTAACTTTGTTGCTTGTATCCTTACAATTTATATTGACTGTTTCCTAATATGATTTGATTGCTTATTTGTACCCTATGACTATCATTAAGTGTTCTATCTTATGATTCTTGATGAACGTATCTTTTCTTTTATGTACACTGACAGCATATGCACCAAGACAAATTCCTTGTGTGTCCAATCACATTTGGCCAATAAAAAATTCTATTCTATTCTTCAAGTTTCTAGGTTCTATCATACCTCAAGACTTAAAATGGACACCTAACATCAAATATGTCATCAAAAAAGCACAACAAAGAATGTTCTTTCTGTGCCAACTCAGAAAGCTCAGACTGCCCAAGGAGCTGCTGATTCAGTTCTAGAGAGGAATTATTGAATCTGTCATTTGCACCTCTGTCTGGTTTGGCTCTGCAACCCAACAAGACAGACACAGACTTCAGAGGATAATTAGATCTGCAGAAAAAACAACTGCTACCAACCTGCCTTCCATTGAGGACCTGTATACTGCCCGAGTCAAAAAGAGGGCTCTGAAAATACCCCTCAAATACTGGACATAAATTGTTCCAACTTCTACCATCAAAACAATGTTATAGAGCATTGCACACCACAACAACTAGACACAAGGACAGTTTTTTCCCAATGCCATCACTCTGCTAAACAAATAATTCCCTCAACACTGTCAAACTATTACTAAGACTATTATTCTTCTCATCCTTCCTATTACCTTTCTCCTCCTACTTATGACTATAACCTTGTTGCTTGTATCTTTACGATTTATATTGCTTTGTTTAGTTTCCTAGTATGATTTGATTGCTTATTTAGTAATCTATGACTATCACTAAGTGTTTTATCTTATGATTCTTGATTAATGTATTTTTTATGTACACTGAGAGCTTATGCATTGAAGACAAATTCCTTGAGGGTCCAAACACACTTGGCCAATAAAATTCTATTCTATTCTGGACAACCTTCAGTAATGCAGCACCCACAACTTCTGAAGGCAACTTGTTTCACTGATTAATTGTTCTGACTGTCAGGAAATTCCTCCTTAGTTCTAGGTTGTTTCTCTCCTTGATTAGTTTCCACCCATTGCTTCTTGTCCTACCCTCAGGTGCTTTGGAGAATAGCTTGACTCAGTGGTGAAATCTAAGATTTGTTACTACCGGTTCTGTGTGCGTGACTTGGGGGGGGGTAATGTGACTGGGTGGGCATGGCCAATTTTTTTTTTACTTTTAAAACAATTTTTAAAAGAAAAAGAGGTTGTAAAAATGCTTTCAAAAGGCTCTGACAATCCCAGCTGAGTTACCTGATCGGCAGAGACTTTTTTTCTTTTAAATGCCTCTGACAATCAGGCAACTCAGCTTGGATCATCAGAGGCATTTAAAAGAAAAAAAACAGTTTTTTTTTTCTTTTAAAAGCCTTTGCAATCCCAGCTGAGCCATGCAATCATCAGAGGCTTTTTTTTTAACTTTTAAAAGCATTTTTTCGGCCAAAGAGGTTGTAGAAAAAATGCTTTTAAAAGTAAAAAAAAGCCTCTGATGATTGGGTGGCTCAGCTGGGCATGTTGGGGGGGGGCAGGAATTTTTGCTACCAGTTCTCTGAACCACCTGCCTCCATCGCTACCAGATCAGGCAATCCAGTCCGAACTGGGAGCATTTCACCCCTGGCTTGACTCCCTCTTCTTTGTAGTAGTCCCTCAAATATTAGAACACTGTTAACAGTGTTCTCTTTGTTACAGTAAACATACGTAATTTCCCAAATCACTCATCATACACTTAGTCTCCAGTCCCCTAACCATCCTTGTTGCTCTTCTCTGCACTCTTTCTGGAGTCAACATTTTTTGTATCATGGTGACCAGAGTTGTACACAGTATTCCAAGGCATTATAAAGCGGTAATATCACTTCTTGATAAAGAAGTCTGAATAAAGACTGTCTGTTGGTGCACCCTTCACTGGCTTTTTAAAAAAATCATTTTTATAAAATGTTGTATTATTGGACAGTCTCAAAAATGGACAAGAGAATTTTAAATGTTTCCTGGAAATGTAATCAAACTGAGGGTATTTCTTTTCATCTTTGGAGGACATGCAAGAAAGTGAAAGAAAATATTGGGATCAAGTCTGTATTTTGATTGCTGGTATCCTTAAGATTTATATTGACTGTTTCCTTATCACTATCATTAAGTGTTGTACCTTATGATGCTTGATGAATGTATCTTTTCTTTTATGTACACTGAGAGCGAATGCACCAAGACAAATTCCTTGTGTGTCCAATCACACTTGGCCAATAAAGAATTCTATTCTATTCTATTCTATTCTATTCTATTCTATTCTATTCTATTCTATTCTATTCTATTCAGAAGATTTTAAAAGTGAATGTATAATTGAAACCAGAGACTGATTTGGAGACTGGAAGCTAAAATATATAAAGAAGGGTTGCAGGAATTGGGTGTGTCTAGTTTAATGAAAAGAAGAACTGGGATGACATGATAGCAGTCTTCCAATGTTTAAGGGGCTGCCCCAAAGAAGAGGAGGTCAATCTATTATCCAAAGCATGTCCTAAAGGAAGGAGAAGAAGCAACAGATGGAAACTAATCAAGGAGAGAAGCAACCTAGAAATAATGAGAAATTTCTTGACAGTGAGAACAATTAATATTGGAAAGGCTTGTCTTCAGAAGTTGTGGGTGCTCCATCCTGGAGGCTTTTAAGAAGAGATCGGACAGCCACTTGTCTGGAATAGTATAGAGCAGTGGGTTGCACTAGAAGACCTCCAAGGTTCCTTCCAACTCTGTTATTCTGTTATTCTGAACCTGTCCATCCACCTTAACCAGAGTCTTCCCCTTCTTCTAATTCTCTCAATCTTGCCAAGCATAGTTTTTGATTTTTCCCAATCCATGTCAGATGCCCAAAATAGATGAGTTTCTGTTTCCCTCTCATCACCTTGAGGGACTGGTTGTTTCTTCCTGTTTAACATTAACCCAGTTTTCCCTCTTTTTTGTTATCTAATTAGCCCTTCTGTTTCTTTTTCACTTGTAGCTAATGAAGTGACATTGTGTACATATCAAAAAATGTTAAGTGCATTTTCCTCCAACTTTTATTCTAGCTGCCAACTGTTCTGTGCCTGTCAGACGTATAACGAATTTGCTGTATGTTAGTTACATGGGTGTAGGGACAATTTGCATCCTTGTCTAATTTTGTTGATTCTCATTATGAATCACCCTGTTTCTCTTAAGCATAGTTCTTATACCAGCTTCTTATACATTGCAAACATTCATCAGAAGAATAATCACTTATTCTGGCAAACCCTTTAGTCATAATGTATTCTGCAATCTTGCATGATCTATATAAATTGCATTGTTATAGAGTAGACAATAAAGCAAACGAAAACTTCCTTCTTAATTTCTCTTGCTCCCACCTTCCTTTTAATATTTTGGAACTTACCTATCACCTACCCATTAGTTACCATGGATTCTAGGCAGTTTATAATTTTACATTATGTACACTTAAATGTGTTCCAGAAAATATTGGGCCAGAAGGACAATCTATGTCGGCAAGTTGACAAGCTATTTGTGGTTTGTTTAAAAAATGTATTTACATTAAGTTAATTGCCACAGGAGAAGCTTCTTCCAACTTCACTTTCCACTACATGTGCATTGAGCTGAAGTCTAACTCATCGCAAAGTCATCATACTGGCCATAGGAGGGAAGGGAAGGGAAGGGAAGGGAAGGGAAGGGAAGGGAAGGGAAGGGAAGGGAAGGAAAGGAAAGGAAAGGAAAGGAAAGGAAGGGAAGGGAAGGGAAGGGAAGGGAAGGGAAGGGAAGGAAGGGAAGGGAAAGGAAAGGAAAGGAAAGGAAAGGAAAGGAAAGGAAAGGAAAGGAAAGGAAAGGAAAGGAAAGGAAAGGAAAGGAAAGGAAAGGAAAGGAAAGGAAAGGAAAGGAAAGATGAAATAATGGCAAAAGCTAAGGCTGGTTTCTGGAGGCAGCAAGCCATTCCACTGATTAATTGTTCTCACTGTCAGGAAATTACTTCTTAATTCTAAGATCTAGGTTGGATCTTTCTTTGATAAGCTTCCATCTTTGTCCTGCCATCAGGTGCTTTGGAGAATAAGTCAATCTCCTCTTCTTTGTAGCAGTTCCTTGATATTGGAACACAATTATTGTATCATCCTCAGTCCTTCTCTTCATTAGAAGAGACATACCTAGTTTCCTGATTCATTCATCATACATTTTAGCCTCCAGGGCCCTAATAAACTTTGTTGCTCTTCTCTACACTCTTTCTAGAATCTTAATATCTTTTTTTATATTGTGGCAACCAAAACTGGATGCATTATTCCAAGTGTGGTCTTACCAAGACAATATAAAGTGGTGCTCAGCCATGGTGACACAGTGGTTAAAATTGCAGTATTGCATGCTGACTCTGCCTACTGGAGTTCAATCCTGATTGGCTCGAGGTTGACTCAGCCATCCATCCTTCCGAGGTCAGTAAAATGAGGACCCAGATTGTTGGGGGGAACATGCTGACTCTGTAAACTGCTTAGAGAGGGCTGTAAAGAAAGCACTGTGAAGCAGTATATAAGTGCTATTGCTATTGACTCAGCCATCCATCCTTCTGAGGTCGGTAAAATGAGGACCCAGATTGTTTGGGGGCAATAGACTGACTCTGTAAAACTGTTTAGAGAGGGCTGTAAAAGCACTCTGAAAGTGGTATATACAGTAAGTCTAAGTGCTAGTGCTGTTGCTACTAATACTTTACTTGATACTCTCTCTCTATTGATGCAGCCTAGGACTGTGTTGGCTTTTTTGGCAGCTGCAGCACCCTCCTGGCTCATATTTAAGTGATTGTCCACTAGGACTCCGAGATCCCTCTCACAGTTACTGCTGTAGCCATGTATCTCCTATTCTGTTCCTGTGCACTTGGTTTCTCTTACCCAAGTTTAAAACTTTACTTTTCTCTACATTAAATTTCATTTTGTTAGATAGGACCCATTCTTCAAGTCTGTCAAGTTCCTTCTGGACCTTGAACCTATCTTCCAAAATGTTGGCTATTCCCTCCCAGTTTGGTGTCATATCATTATCACATGTCATTCTTGGTTTTGGGTCTGACACCAAAGGAAGAAACCAAATCAACCCTAAATGGCAGTGGTTCTCAACCTTCCTAATGCCGCGACCCTTTAATACAGTTCCTCATGTTGTGGTGACCCCCAACCAGGGGTGGGTTCTAAATTTTTTTACTACCGGTTCTGTGGGCGTGGCTTATTTTGTGGGCGTGGCTTGGAGGTCATGCGACTGGGTGGCCATGGCTATGTGGGACTACTCAGAGGGCTGAAAAAAGTCATTTCTGACAGGTCCTCGCACTTTTGACTGGTCCTCACACTTATGACCATCCTCACATTTATGCCTGTGCAGCATTCTTAACAACCATGTCACTCATTTCACAACTGCTTCTCTTCAACATGGTATAAGATAGGGCAAAAAACGTAAAATGTGAGGACAGTCGTAAATTCGAGGACTGGTCAAAAGTGCGAGGACCAGTCAAAAATAACTTTTTCAGCCCTCTGAGTAGTCCCTGTGCACAAAAGGACTACCCAGAGGGCTGAAAAATGTGATTTCTGACAGGTCCTCGCACTTTTGACCGGTCTTTGCAGTTATGACTGGTCATCATTTATGCCCATTGTACCATTCTTAACAACCGTGTCACTCATTTCACAACTGCTTCTCTTCACCATGGTGACAAGATAGGGCAAAAACTTATGCATGGGAGTGGAAGAAATGGATAGATTATGTGCAGAATAAATATCAAACTAGGAAGTACCAGATAGCTTTTAGCTGAATGTTGTGTAGAAATGTATAGTTTATAGGGGGAAAAATATTGCTATGCAGAAATGTATAGTGCACAGGGGGGAGAATAGAGAGGTGGTAAAGTATGATACAATATAATGTGGATGGATTTCACCTTGGGGAAGTCATGCGGGGGGTCTGGGGGGGTTAGGGAGGGATGGGGGGGAATGGGGGAAAATTGATGTTTGTAAAACTTTTTCAATAAAAGATAGGGCAAAAACGTAAATTGTGAGGACAGTCGTAAGTTCGAGGACTGGTCAAAAGTGCGAGGACCAGTCAAAAATAACTTTTTCAGCCCTCTGAGTAGTCCATATGCATAAAAGGATACAGCAATAGAGAGGGATGAAGGAAGGGAAGGGAAATTAGAGTAGGAGTGAAGGTAAGAGAGGGAGGAAGAGAGGAGGAGGAGGAGAAAGAAAGAGGAAGTAGGGAGAAGAAAAAGTGGGGGGGAGAGAAAGTAAGCAAGAAAGAAATACAGAGGTGGTAGGTTTGAGGAGAAAGATTGCTGTACAATAAAAAAGATGAAAGGGAAGAAAGCCAACCCCAAACAAATATTAAGATATTAAGATAAAGAATGAATTGTTAAACATTAAAGAATAAAAGAGAACAAATAGGAATAAATAGCAATAATTAGAAACACACATACAAACATACAACGTATTTTCTTTGAACAGAGTATTTGGCCGGTTCACAAATTTAAACAGTTGTAGGAGGTTAGCACCCACCCATTTCCTAGAAGAATAAAATATTTTGGGAAATATTAAAAAGGCAGAATATTATATTTCCCTGGATGAGAAATGGAGAAGCATATTTTACAGACAAAGCAGCTCCCACCTTCCTGCCCCCCACCCTTTGTTAATGGGCCAGAGGCAGAAAGTCAATCCTTTGTCAAAGGACATTTGCAACACAATAGCAACAGAAACTAATACAATGGGCCCCATCAAACCATGTGATCCTGTCCACCATTAAACCATCTTTCCAAGCAGTCTCCATGTTTCCAGTGTCTTTTTCCCCACTTGGAGCAGAACCCAGAAGGCTATTTCTTCCAACACAGTATTTAGTCATTTCAATTAAATTTACAATTTCTATATTTCCTTTTTACCATATTTATTCCTCATCTATTTTTTAAAAAAACCTATATTACCCTTCATCCTCATCTCTAATCTTAATCAAATTCAATTTTTCCCTTCTATTCTATATTATACCCCTTCACATTGTCATCTATTTTTATATCCATCCTCACATTGGTTAATTATGTAATACAGTTGTTTAATACAAATTCAACATTTTAATATAAATCAATTAGTTATATAACTATCTTTTTTGTATATTAATCAATATGAACATGAATATTCCAATTATTTCCATGCAATCCAATTTCTTACAAATCAATTAATTATATTTACCAATAATAATAAACCAAATAATTTCCCCCATATATTCCTCCAAACCACAACTTAACCATTTCTGCTTTCAACACAATATACAATTAATAGTATCTCAATTATTACAATTCCCTAGTTAAATAGAGCTTTTTTTCTTTTGTGTTTTAAAATCTTGAACCTCCTCTTGCCCTAAATTTCCCATTGTTTGCAGTTTTGCACCTACCTTTTTTGCTGAGGAAAAAGAAAAGGAAATCTCTCTGCCTCATTTTGTTACGTTGCAGCAAAGACCCTTCTTTACTTTCAATTTCGCTTTTCAGCATAGCTAGGGGGAAAAAAAATTGCTCCAGGAATTTACCTCTTTGCAGCTAGCTCTTTGAAGCCCCATGGCAAGAATTTAAAGTTTTTTCCCTCTAGCCATCAGCTGGGACTCCAGAGGCAGCAATAGATTGGGAGTGGGCGGGGTAAGCGAACGGCGACCGGGCGATCCAACAGAGGCAGAGGGTGAGGGTGAGTGAAGGCGTATCAACAGGTGTATCACCCTGTTGATATGTTTGATCTTTCTCAGATCATCCAAGACAGGGGTGTCAAACTCACATCGTCACAGCAGCATCACATGACATATTGGGACTTTTTTTTCCCTCCCCTAAACTGGGCGTGGGCATGGCCAACATGTGACACATCTGGCCCGCAGGCCGCAAGTTTGAGAGCCCTAATCTAAGACAAGTTGAAGAGGAAATAACCATTAAGAGACGAATTGATACATCAGTAAAAATCTAATCAAACAGCACTTGTGGTTCTGAATTAGCCTTTTTGGACCTTAAGTGGTAGTCTTGAAGAGGAGGGGAGTTTTGGATGGAATGTTCTATTTAAAATGTACCTAAAAAGTTCCATCCTTTGATCTTTTATGTCCAAGGAGCAAATCTATTGCACGAGTTGGGTTGTCAAATACCCTGAAATCAAAACTTGATTATGTGGTACTTGCACAGAATTACAAATGCCAATAATTAGAAACATGTTAATATACCGGGTGAACTGATAAAGAGAGGCAGTAAGTCAATTCATCTATTAAAAAAAAAAAGAATAAAAAATAAATTAAAAAAAAAAGAATCTATAACCAAAGATTCAATCCTAAGGCATGTGTGGGGCAGGGAGGAATAAAAGTGGAGGAACATTCACTTCAAGGTGATCTGATTGTGACATCTGTGGCCCTATTGATCACCAGTTGGGTATCTTTGTTGTTTGTATCTTATGATTATCTTATGATTTACAATTTATGATTGATTATGTTATTTGTAAGTACACTGAGAGCTTATGTGTGTACACCGAGTTTGTGTTTGTATGCTTGTATGTACACTGTATGTTTATATATACAGAGCTTCTGCACCAGAGACAAATTCTTTGTGTGTTTGTTTGTCTTTGGCCAATAAAGAATTGTGTTCTGTTCTGTTGCTCTATTCTATTCTATTCTATTCTATTCTATTCTATTCTATTCTATTCTATTCTACTCTACTCTACCCTACCCTACCCTACCCTACCCTGTTTTCCATCCTAGCCTAGCCTAACCATACAGATTAATCTGGTTGTTGAGCTAAAACTCACCCACAATCTATCAAATGCTCAATATGGTTCAGCTAGCTAAGAATGTTTCCTGCAAACTAAAGCCATGTAGAACAGTTGATTGCCTTCAACAGCATGAGGCTGCAGTTCACTTTTATATCCACGTGAGTTTAAATTCCTTACTTCTTCCTGTTTTTCCCATCTTCAAAAGTCTTCTTTGCTTTATGCTCTCTGGCTTTGAATAAGAGTAGTTGTTGACATAATTGATGTGCTACCCTGAGAACTTCAGGCTGTCAGTTTCTACTTCATGGCAGGGGTTCCCTCCATCCTTCATTGCTCTACCTTCACCCCTTCCAGCTGTGCACAGAGAAGACAATACTCAGCCTTGACAGGAACATACCTGGGTTAGAACGATCCAATCAGTTCAGATGTTAGAGAAATTCTGAGTGTGAATAGATGGAAAAGATCTGAGGGCAACATCTTTCATCCCATTGATCACTGGACTTAAATTAATTGACATGATTGGCTGGTTAGGAGGTGGAGTGTTCCTACCCTTCTTCCTCATTCTCTGTGAATCTCTGCTCAAGCTTGGTACTTACTGGAAGCAGATAATGAAAAGAATTTGGATATTCTAAATCTTTCCTAAGTATCCAATGCAGCTCTGCATTTGTTGGAAAATGCAGAATAGTCAAACTGACTGTCTTATATTCCTATTTTAACAGTGTTTCTGAACTTGCTGGGTTTTTTTCTCTCATAACTGCTTCATGCAGATCTCCACAAGTGACAGCAAGCCATGGCAAACCAACTCCTTAAAGTTGCCAAGAAACCTGCATGGATAGGTATAGGTGGTCACCAGAATCCACCTGGGAAGGAATACTTTAGCTTGCGAAGTCGTGTGTGTGTGTGTGTGTGTGTGTGTGTGTGAGAGAGAGAGAGAGAGAGAGAGAGAGAGAGAGAATTTCATTTTAATTCAATTCAATTCAAACCTTTATTTTCAGAGAACATGTGTACAATGAGATTGGCTGAGCCTCCCTTCGTGCATCCCCCCAACACAATACAATTCAGTGAAAGACAAAAAAAAAAAATCCCTAGTCCAGTGAATCCTACTAACAAACACCCAATCGTATTGCACCATGTAAACTTATTGCATGTCGTGCCGGTCCCACAAGTCAATCGTGCTATGTTGTTGTAGAGTTATTTTTCATTCAGGAGTCTGACAGCCCATGGATAAAAACTGTTCTTCAGCCTGTTTGTGCAGCTGCCTATGCTTCTATATCTCCTTCCCAATGGAAGGAGAATAAAGAAGGGCTGACCAGGGTGTGAGTCATCCCTGAGGATTTTCCTCACTCTTCTAAGGCAGCGAGCCTAAGTAAATGGAGTCTCTGTTGGTCCTTCCTGGCCACCTGGATTGTGTTGTTTTTCCAGGTGAAATCTTCACTGAGATAGACTCCCAGGAATTTAAAGGAGGAAACTCTCTCCACACAGCCCCCCTCAATATAAAGTGGTGCAGGTTCCTCTCTCTTCTTCCGGAAGTCTAACACCATCTCCTTTGTCTTGCTGTTGTTCAGATGTAGGTTGTTTTGTAAGCACCATGTGGTTTTTGAACCTCCCCCTGTATGCTGTTTCTTCTCCACCTGTAATAAGGTCCAATATGGTGGTTTCATCTGCGAACTTAATGATCACAGTGGATGGGTCAGACGATACATAATCATGTGTGTACAGTGAATACAGGTAGGGACTGAGCACACAGCCCTGTGGAGAGCCGGTGCGAAGCTTCAGGGAGGTGGATATGACAGACCCAACCCTGTTTGTGGCCAGTCCCTCAGAAAGTCTTTGATCCAGTCGCAGATGGAAGTGGGAAAATCCAAGTAAGTCAGCTTTTCAATAAGGATGCTTGGCAGAATGGTATTGAAGGCCGAGCTATAATCTATGAAAAGCACTCTGATATAGTTTCTGGGTTTCTCAAGATGGCTTGCTAATGTGTGCCATTGTGCACACACAAAAGTGACCATAAAGGTTATCTTCTACCTTCTATCTTATTTGGTTTTGTCCGTGGT
Source organism: Pantherophis guttatus (assembly GCF_059756535.1). Classification (NCBI taxonomy): domain Eukaryota; kingdom Metazoa; phylum Chordata; class Lepidosauria; order Squamata; family Colubridae; genus Pantherophis; species Pantherophis guttatus. The sequence continues at coordinate 100,567,539 of NC_142068.1, read as the reverse complement.
AGTTCCTTGATTAGTCTGTTGTTTGCTGCCTGATTGTTTACCTGGTGTTAATCCCATCCAGCACTGAAGATGCTAGTAAGGGCAGCACCCCACTGAAGATTTTCCAGTCTATGGAACATTTCAGGTGGGACTATTTTGGCTCTGAGGTCAGGGGGTTCGAGTTTTCCATTTTGTGCACCTCCCTAATGGGTGCCCTTTGCACCAGATTTTGAACATGACTAATTTCTATTAAGTAGCATGGTCAGGGAAGACAACAACAAAAACAGCAATAACAATAAAAGGTAGCATTTGGTGGTTAGGCACCACCTCTAGGAAATCAAGAATTTACTGCATGCTGTGAATTTACAACATGCCTTTTCTGTCACTATCAAAACCACAGGAAAGGTCTATCCTCAATGCGACTGTCTTTGAGGAAGAGACTCAGAAAGATATTAAACCAGCCCAGCCCAGGAATATACATGCTCCTTGCTTTCACTCAATATCCCTTTTATTTCCCCAAGATGTCTTTCTGGAAACCGTTCCTGGGGAACCTGCTTGAAATGCCTTCAGCCAAGAGGAAGGAAAAGGAAGCCTCAAGGGGATGACCCTCCGTGCAGTTCTGGAACTAATTGCTACACAGATACGAATAATGTTGAGTATTTCATCAACCGATGGATTTTCCAGCCAGTATCTTAACCTTTAGAACCTCTGCTATAGTCACTGCTGTTGTTTCTTTGCCAGAATCCTGACACTATCCTCTGGGTGAACAATTTATCATTTTCAAGTCTCAAATATTGTTTTGTCCAATTATTCATATGGCCAACAGCTGAGTTTGGTACAGCTGCTTGGCTGGTTGCCCCACCAATAGAACATAGCATCAAAAAGCTGGAAGGGACCTCACAGGTCTTCTAGTTGTGTCCTCTGCTCAAGGCAGGAGACCTTATATCATCTCAGTCAGATGGTTGTCCGGTCTATTTTTGAAAACCTGCAGTGATGGAGCACCCACCACTCTAGGAGGCAAGTTGTTTCATTGATTAATTGTTCTCACTGCCAGGAAGGTCCTCCTTATTTCCAGGTTGGATGTCCCTCTGACGAGCTTCCCCCCCCCCATTGCTTCTTGATCTGCCCTCAGGTGCTTTGGAGAATGAGTCTTCTCTGTGACAGCCCCCCAAGTACTAGAAGACATTTCTCATGTCCCCCTTAATCCTTCTTTTCGAGGGGGTAGACCTACCTACTGTAGTTCTCTCAACCCTACATCATATGATTTAGGCTCCAGATCCTTTATCATCTTTGTAGAAGAGTATGGTGGCTTGTACGATTAAACACTGGGTTGGAGGTCAGCAAGCCTGTGTTTGAGACCCGAGTGCTGCTATGGGGTAGTGTGAGCTCCCATCCTTCACTCAAGCTCCTTCACGGGACATGAAAAAAGTTCCCAACTGGGCGTTCCCTGGGCAATGGTAATGTCATCTGCTAATCCTTTCAACCTGGAAGCACCATTGACACAAGTGTAACATGATTGTCTTTTTCTTCTCTGTACGTTAAATTCTCAGAATCTTTTTTGCATTGTGGTGACAATGAAACATTAACTGGATTTCCTAAAAACATAGAAGGGTTGGAAGGGACCTTGGAAGTCTTCAAAATGAGATAGCTTCCCCCCCCCTTTTTTTTTTTGGTGTTCTGTAATGGATTATGGTAAATAGACACTGGAAAATGGACAGTTTCAGAAATTTGAGTTGACAAAAGAGCTATGTCAAGGGGCCAATGGCTGAAAACCAATATGTCATTCTCAGCCTAATTGACCCAGAAATGGAGATGCTCAAAACACACTTGCGATTCAGTACTGAAAGCCATCAACACTCCTAATTCTGGTTTCAACTATGCAGCATGAAATGATGGCTGTCCCCTATTCCCCAAAAATGAATCATTTTTCACCAGTCCACGTCAGAAACTGTCCTCTCTGGCCATGGATATTCAGCAAACACAACTCAGAATGATTTGTATCCAGTGAAAAAACATCTGACACATTGCAAGAACAACTTTTTTCCCCCACCTTGGCAACGTTTTTGCTTCATTAGTCCACAAAAATAGGGCTGTAAATTCTCAAGAGGCGGATGTGTTTTAAAACTAACTTTACACAAAACAGTAGCACCCAGTGTTCCTAGCAGAGAAAAGATCTATTTTAGACATGAGAATTGTATAAACAGTGTATAAATTAAAAATAAATTAAAAATGCCCATTGGGGAATATGGACTTGTTTAACAATCACAGTGATCACTTAATGACCACAAGGTTGACTTAATGACCATGGTGTTTGCCTAACTCAGGGGTCTGCAACCCTAAACACTCAAAGAGCCATTTTTCTATTTTCTTTTAAACAGATCTCTCTCTTTGTCTCTCTCTTTTCTCCCTCTCCTCTCTTTCTCCCTCTCTCTCTCTCCTCTTTTCTAGCAGAGAAAAGATCTATTTTAGACAAGAGAATTGTATAAACAGTGCATTTTTATGGAACTGAATAGCTTTAAATATATATAAAATTATACAAATTCAAGCTTCATACGGTGTCAGATTATGAAAGTTGCATTCCTGAAAAACCAACCACAATGAAAAGTTGTAAAATTCAAGCCACATTATGCACTTTGGCACCCTAATAATTTTCAAAGGACACTCAAACATACATTTTTGTAGTGGTATGCAAATACTCAACATGGAGACTTACACATAAATAGAACATAGAATAACAGAGTTGGAAGGGACCTTGGAGTCTTCTAGTCCAACCCCCCTGCAGGAGACCCTTTTCAGATACCATTTCAGATAAATGGTTGTCCACTCTTTTTTTGAAAGCCACAACTTTCAAAACCCACAACTTCCGAAGGCAAGCCTTTCCATTGGTTAATTGCTGTCACTATTAAGAAATTTATCCTTAGTTCTAGGTTGCTTCTCTCCTTGATTAGTTTCCATCCATTGTTTCTTCTCTTGCCTTCAGGTGCTTTGGTAAATAAGTTGGCCTCCTCTTCCTTGTGGCAGTTCTTCAAGTATTGAAACACTGCTATCATGTCATCCCTTGTCCTTCTTTTTACTAGACTACATACCCAGTTCCTCCAATCATTCTTTGTATGTTTCATGCATTCTCTTCTCACTGTTGCCTTGAATTACTACTGAAGTTGTAATGATAAACAGGATCACACTTTGCTGAATTGGAGAAATCAGGATGTTGGATACAAAATATGTTATCACAAATTCATTCAGAATCATTGATGCTTGTTAAAATTTAGGGCTGAATGTACAAACAGTTCTGATGTTGATGTGAAAGAGATGTTTGTACTTTTCATTAGACTACACATATCCAATTCCTGTAACTGTTCTTCATATTTTAGCTTCCAGACCCCTAATTATCCTTGTTGCTCTTCTCTGCACTCTTTCCAAAGTCTCAACAACTTTTTTATATTGTGGTGACCACAACAGGATACAGTACTCGAGGTGTGATCTTACTAAGGCTTTGTAAAACCTTATAGTTGATTTGATACTGCAGTATTAAATAGTATATGGTGGTCAAATCAAATTGGAAAGGCAATGTAAATTGTTGAATCGAATGCCTCCAAATCAAGACCAGATCTACACTTAAAAGACTACATCTAATAATAAACGTAACTCAGTTTTCTAAACTGAATTAGAAACCTGAACCAATCTGAAGACATCAGTCCAATTGTAGCTAATCAGCTTTAATGCTTAGATATTTTCTTAAAGTAGTCAAAGTGTTTCATGTCCAGTGTAATCCTCTAAATGCCCATATGGAAATACATCTAGTTAATAAGACTCTCTCCCAAGTAAGTGTGTATTGGCTAAATGACGTACTGTGAAATTATTCTAATAATCCCTGAAATACATAATTGACTACATTGTCCCAAAGCTGTATTTTAGAGGAATATAAACTGAAATTACTGAAGAACCCTCTAAGGTGTAAAAGCTCCAGTCATCAATGCCCATGACAATCACAGATTAGTTTCCTGGAAAAAATAGTGCACGTTCCATAAGACTCAACTGTATTCTTCACATTTTCAGAAAACAAAATTTTTGTCTGATATGTGCCAGATCATTGTCTTCTAAGTTGGATCTGCCCTTCATCTTGAACCTGCAAGTCCTCAAATTTCCAACCTGCAGGCTTTGACCATTATTAGAAGATGCCCTGTTGTTGAGCTACAAGCCCCACTGGGCTACCTTCTCCAAAGAACTTGGAAAAGCTAGTTCAGTAAAACCTGAAGGACCACAGAAAATTAAACTCCTGTTTAATTTACAATAGCCTGGGCAGGATGACACTCAGCTTTCATATCTGAAGGCCTTCCAGTATTTATAGGCAGTTCAGCTTTCAGAGAAGCAGTAAATATGAAATTAAATAAGCCGTTGAAGACATCATGCATGGTTTATGTGTTCCAAGCTCCAAAGACGTGTTGTAGACCCTTTTTTCAGGTTGAGCTAATGTCCAATAAGTCTAAGTACTCCAACTATCCACAGAAGAAAAGTGAACTATACATAAGGCATTCTGTGTTGTTTTCTCCTCTCAACACATTTGAATGTTTAAATGCATCCAATTTTTCCTTAATATTTAGGAAAACCAGTTTTAAATGCTATCATAGAGAGGGAGGGAAATAGAACGTATTTCAGTTCTATGTGTGACTTTTTTTTTAGAACTATACTTCATTAAATTTAGCAATGACAGTCAGTGAATGTGATTTTGTATCATGTGTAATCACTTCCTGCAATGTTAGCTATGCTGCAGAACAATACATTCTCTTTTCCAAACCTCTATAAATAACAAGACCAATTTTACAAAAGTCTAAAATAAAGAAATGACGAGAATCCAGTCTCGACACCAGAGAATGAAAAGAATAGCATTTGTTTGTTTGTTTTTATAAATCCACTTAGGTAAAGATTTTCAATCTGATGAGAGTTCCTTCTGAAGCAAAGCCAGTGTCCTCTCCAGATCTCATTCCATCTCAAATGGATTAATTGGAACTGTTCCACAAGAGGAAAACACCCATCTTCTCTATGCATGAGGTCCAACCAAAGGGTTAAGGAAGATCAGGAATTGTTCATCCCACCCATCCATACAACTCTACATACATGGCTTCCATGTAAAAACTCACAAACAATATACTTCCATTTGTCAACATGCACAATATTCCCTGAACGTGTTTTCAGTATCAGCATAATCTTACAGGCCTTTCTCTCCCATCTCCACACCCTTAAGATATAATTATTTGGCATCGTGCGACTTCTTTTTTTTTTCTAGGCACTGATCAACATTTGGAATGTAACATTCTAATTTCAAAATATTGTAAAGAAAAAGGAGGAAAAAAGAAAATAGAGACAGTGGTCCTGATACGGACATCACTAAGAGGAGGTTGGGGTTGCACGCCCTGGTCTTCACCCATCAGCATGCAGAGGAAGGCTGGAGGTGAATGTGTCTCCTTCAAACAAAACAATGTTGAAAAACAATTCACAAAAATTAGAGCAGGAGGCCATCCAGCATTTTAACCAAAGACATATAGTGGCTTTAAGTTCTAGATGAATTCAATGTTTTCTAAGCCTCCGGCTTCCTTTCGTTTCCCTTTACAATCGTGGTACAAAGAATGAAGATCAATTGGTCTTTGTGGATAGTTTTTATCTTGGTAAATAAAAGCCGGACTTCACTGCATCAATATCAGAAATCAGCGTCTTAGCCAGGAAAATCCCAAATATCTAATGAAAAATGGGGGGGGGGAAGGGGAGAGAGAGAAGTCCAATTTAGAGTAGATAAGTGATTTCACATATTTCCCCAAATAATGACAGAAACCAATATTATCTTGTTGGCTCTTTCATGTCCACAAGGCATGAATGATCAGCCTAAAATTATTGTACCTTGGAGATGTTAGTCAAAGACCTAGTTCTCTGGAGAAGGCTCTGATGCTTGGAAAGGTGGGAAGAGGAACAGGAAAAAGTAGGAAGAGGAAAAGAAGGAGGGGGAGGGAGAAGGAGGAGGAGGAGGAGGAGGAGGAGGAGGAGGAAGAGGAGGAGGAGGAGGAGGAGAAGAAGAAGAAGAAGAAGAAGAAGAAGGAGGAGGAGGAGGAGGAGGAGGAGGAGGAGGAGGAGGAGGAGGAGGAGGAGGAGCAGCAGCAGCAGCAGCAGCAGCAGCAGCAGCAGCAGCAGCAGCAGCAGCAGCAGCAGCAATAGGGTGGACGGACTCTGTTTCAGTGGTGATTGGTGCACCATAGAAGATTTGAAGGATCAAGCTAGGGGCAGATTGTCATGTAGAACAGGGGTCTAGGACCAGCACTGGTCCATGGTATGCCAGAAACAAGCGCAGCCCCATCCTCTCTCCACAGAACTGGTCCCTGGTGCCCAAAGGTTTGGTGATGTAAAAAATCTGTCTATGTGGTTGCTAAGTCAACACAGACCTGATGGCACTTAATCAATATTTCATGTGGTTTCAGGCAGTGGTGGTATTCAAATTTTTTTTACTACCGGTTCTGTGGGTGTGGCTTGTTTGGTGGGCGTGGCTTGGTGGTCATGACTGGGTGGGCGTAGCTTGGTGGTCATGTGACTGGTGGGTGTGGCTTGGTGGTCACGATCCTAGTTCCCCGTACGAGGATTCCTGCATTCCGGACCTTTTGCAATCCCCCAAAGGGTCAAAGGAAACCAGATTCCATACAGCTCTGAACCCTTAAGGCAAACCAAATACAAGTGGTCCTCGCTTAATGGCCAGTTGCTTAGCAAGTGTTCAAATTTACGACTGATCTCCCCACAACTACTTGATCTGTTTTTAGAGTTTTGACAGCCATGCACATACACACGCACACATGACCAGTTACAACATCCCACAGAGTCATGTGACTGAGGTTTTCTATGTTTTTGCCAGTTTCCAACAATTCCTCCTGGTTTCCATTTAAAAATGCCCATTGGGGAAAATGGACTTGTTTAACAACAGTGTTCGCTTAATGACCACAAGGTTCACTTAACGACTATGGTGTTTGCCTAAATCAGGGGTCTGCAACCCTAAACACTCAAAGAGCTATTTTTCTATTTTCTTTTAAACAGGTATCTCTCTCTCTATCTCTCTCTTTTCTCCCTCTCTCCCTCTCCTCTTTCTCCCTCTCTGTCATCTCCTCTCTTTCTCTCTCATCTCTTTCTTTCTCCCTATCTCTCTCATCTCTCCCTCTCTTTCTCTCTCCTCCTCTCCTCTCATCTCTCTCTCATCTTTCTCTGTATCTTGTCTCTCTCTTTCCCCCTCTCTCTGTGTCTGTTCTCTCTTTCCCTTCCCCCTCTCTTCTCTTTCCCTCTCCCCTCTCTGTGTCTGTCTCTCTTTCCCTTCCCCTGTCTCTTCTCCCTTTTCCTCCCCCTTCTCTCTCTATGTCTGTCTCTCTTTCCCTTCCCCCCTCTCTTCTCTCTCTTTCTCCCTCTGTCCATGGGGGTAGGGGCGGAGGAAGGAACCTCTGAACTGGTGCTGGGTGGTGGGAATCTGACGTCCAGAGGCTGACGAGCCAGGTACTGAAGACCAGATTGGGGCAATCCTGCAGTATCCCCAAAAATAACAGATGTTTTGTCACTTGTGAGCACTTCTGGTGAGGAGAAAGAGAAACGTGGTGGGAGGAGGCTTGGCGGGTGTCAGAGGGGCAGCGAGTGCTTCACGGCTCCTAAGGGGTTCAAGCCTCCCCACTCACTTCTTCACCTGTGCCACCTTCACTGGCAGCCGCTTCCTGCATCGGGAGGTCCGTGCTCTTCTCACTGCTGCTTGGCCTCCTCAATGCACGGAGGCAGGAGGCGGCAGATTTTTCGTTGCCTTCAAGCTGCAGGCAGCGAGCAGCACAGCGAATAAGCCAGCAATCTGCCGGCTGCATCTACTCTGCAGTTTACTCATGAGCACCATGCTCACTAGTAAACGTGCTCACAAGTAAACTGCAGATTAGAGGCATCCGGCAGATCACTGACTTACTCGCTCTGCTGCTCGCCGCCTGCAGCTCGAAGGCGGTGAAAAAACTGCCGCGTCCTGTCTCTGCGCATCGAAGCCGAGCAGCAGCGAGAAGAGCACAGACCTCCTGACGCAGGAAGCAGCTGCCAGCAATGTCCAAAGGTGAAGCTGTTGTGAGCGGTGAGGCTCGACCCCCCTTATGAGCCTCAGTTTATTCGTGAGCACCATTGGCCTTTCTTCATGCCTCTCCTGGCCAATGTTGCTCACAAGTAAACTGCAGCTAGGATCTCCCACGTGCTTCCCTTGCAGGCTGGGGGAAACACACGGGAAGAGCTCCAATGCCGCGATCTCCCACATACTCCCCTCCCTCCCCGTGCCACCCACCGCTGGTATCACCCCTCCGCCAGCTCTCCCTCCCCTGCCCACCCACTGGCCCATGCCCTTCAGCCTTACCTTTGCCAGCAGCAGTGAGGGGTTAGATTCTGCAAGTAGTGGCTGGGCGGGGTGGGGCAGGATGGGGCAAGGTGGGCAGGCAGGCAGGGCGAGCATCAAGTGGGCGGGCAGGGTGAGCGAGCAGGGACCGGGCAAGCGGTTTGGGGGCATGACCAAACAGAGGTCAGTACCAGTTCGGCGAACTACGCCAAATTTCCACTAACGGTTCGCCTGAACCGGTGCAAATTGGCTGAATACCACCTCTGGTTTCAGGGAACATAAAGTGTTTTGAATTCAAAATGTTCCACTTTCAAATTGAAGAAACTTCTTGGATGATAAGCAAAACATTATCAAAGGAAAAAGAAACCAAGAAAGTCCAGTTGCCTTTTTGGAATAAAACACCTTTGGGACCAGGTTCTAAAGAAAGACATTCTGGCTGAACCTCTGTCCTGGTATTTCTGAAACTGGCGATGATATTTCTCCAACTTTAAATGATATAGTGGGGTGTTTCCATACTCCTCTGCTGTCTTCTTCTCAAGCTTTTAGAGATGAAAGGAGGGACTGTGATAGGTTTGAAGAAGAATTGAAGAATTGAGAGATGCCTTCTGGACAGGCCTTGTTACAGATGTGTGCAAAACAAGCAGAATTCAGAATAACCTGTTTTCAAACCTCAAGCAGGATGTTCTAACCCCACTAGAAATATTCTGAGCTCAAAACACTTCTAGTAAGATCAGAAAAAATCTGTCGATTTTCTCAGAGTCATAGCCTTAGAAAAGGTTTTAGCCTTTGCAGTCTAATATATAGAAGTTTTCCAAAGCAGCATGCAGCTCAGTTCTCTCAACCTGGCTTTTACTATGGCCAATAATTCATCAGTAGCAAAAGAAGTATAAAAAAAAGGAAGAGCTGTATACTTCCTCATTCTACATTGCACTGCACTTTAGATAAAATACAGCATCTTTGAATGACATCGTTACATCTCTAACTTGGTGTCCCTCTGTAAGAAATATACAAATTGTAGTGGCGTTCAAATTACTGGTATCAGGCTTCAAACTCTGTTCAGGACAAAACTTCACAGCAGGTTCACTTTCTAAGGCCTCTTTCATTCTCAAAATAATGTTAGAAAATGATCCCCCCAAAGCCCATTTGGCCTACAAAACAGGACATGTTGTGAAGTTTTCAGCTCAAACTCGTTTGTAATGAAATGTGTTGCAGACCATCTCTTACAGATGATGGGAATGGGGGTCAATCCTTGACAAGTTGGGAAATGCATAAATTAAATATGTAGCCTGCAGTCACTCACCTGCAATAATGAAATCGCAACAAAGACGCCTGCAACAATATAAATATTTCTGGGCAGCCAGGTTAGCAGAGCAGTGATGCAGCCCCTCATGAAGATTCGTTCATTCCAATTCGATGAAGGCTAAAAGAAGAAATGGAGATGGGTGAGATGGAGGACCGAAAGGAAGATTAGTACTTGGATGGAGACCTACCAAAAAAATTCCAGAACAAGAGAAGTTTTTATTTTATTTATTTAGATTGTTTTTGTTGGTTGGTTGGTTGGTAGGTTGGTTGGTCGGTCAGTCAGTCAGTTGGTTGGTTAGTCGATTGGTTGGTTGGTAGGTTGGTTGGTTGGTTGGTATGTAGGTAGGTAGATTGGTTAGTTAGTAGGTTGGTTGGTTGGTTGGTTGGTTGGTTGGTTGGTTGAAAAATCCCTGAAGACAATGGCAAACCATTTCTGTGATGTTGCCAAAAATACAGGTAGTCCTTGACTTATGACCATAATTGGAACCATTGTTAAGCAAGGCACTTGTTAAGTGAGATTTCACAACCATTTTTGCTATGGCTGTTAAGGAAATCACTGCACTTAGGGAAATGTGAAGTTATTAAGCAAATCTGGCTTCCCTCATTCACTTTGCTTGTCAGAAGACAGTTGGGAAGTTTGCAAATGCCAATCATGTGACCCCGGGATGCTACAACCATAATATATTCGTGCCAGTTGCCATCGCCTGGATTTTGATCATGTGACCATGGGGATGCTGACACAATTTTAAGTCTGAGGACCAATTGTAAGTCACCTTTTTCAGCCATGTTGCAACTTTAAATGATCACTAAATGAATAACTGTAAGGAGAATTAGATGTGAAACAAACAACCAATGAGGTGACATTCATTTTTTTTTTCCAATAAAAAGAAGACTCAAAGAACAAGAACAGGAAACAATCTGCTTTGCTTAATAAAATGCTTACAATGATTTTCCTAGAAAAGCTAATTTCAGCCAAGTAAACCTCATATTTGGGCCCTTTGGTCAGCAAATGTCATCAATGCGATGGATATGTGCGTTACTCAGCAAAATTCCTCCAAATTGCTACCAACAATTATCAGACAGACAGAAATGAACTGAATTGAATTGAGCGGATGTGGACACGAAGAACCATTCATGCAGATGTTTTGTGGGCAACCCTGGAGGGCATCTCTTTCTTCCACCAACATCATCACCCTAAATATTTTTTGACTCAACCAAACCGTCCTGCAGAATCTGAACATCAGGAGGAAAATCGGTGATTGCCAGACAGAAAACAAGGCTGAGAACAATTGGATTTTGGTGTGGGATTGAACTAGGCACCATGCCAGTTTACTGTGATAAATAAAGAGGACCTGGAGGAAAAGCTACCCATTCATCCATAAGGGACAAGACAAAAAAATATATTGTGTATTTCTCAAAATTAAACACCGGAGGGAGCAATCTGAAAGTCAACTTGATCCTTACAGGGCAGCCAAAGCTCTAAACAAAATGGCGATTTATCCATTCTGAGAAACACAAGGTTCAAGGAACAAATCTGTTAAAACACTACAGGCCTCTAATGCTGCTTCAGTTCACCAGCTGCACAAAGGAACCACACCAGCCTGGAGGTAAGAAGTCTTCCATGCTTTAGAGCCGCGGTGGCACAGTGTTTAGAATGAAATACTGCAGGCTACTTCTGCTGACTGCCAGCTGCCTATAATTCTGCAGTTCAAATCTCACTGGGCTCAAGCTTTCCATCCTTCCGAAGTAGGTAAAACGAGGACCCAGGTTGTTGGGGGCATGTTTCATTGGCTAATCATTTGCTTTATTCTTTTTTTCCACCCAAAATCCCCTATCTTCTACAGCAGGGGTTCCTAATCCGTGAACCAGCACCAGTCCATGGCAGGCCAGTCTGCACAAACAAGCAAAGCCTCATCTGTGGGACGTAGGCAGAACACAAAACCATGCCCCCTCCGGTCCACGGAAAAACCCTCACTCCACGGAACTGGTCCCTGGTGCCCAAAGGTTTGTGGGCTTCTGTTCTACAGAACACTAGGATGATGAAAGGATGTGAGGAATGAGGGAAGGGAAGGAAAGGGAGAATTAGGAAATACTCACCATATTTCTGACATCATAGCCACACTGGGTATTCACCACATTTTGCTGAAGAGAGAGAAGAAAAGGAGTTGACATAACTTCTCACAACACTTCAGGGAAGAGATTTATTTCACCTTTCCACCAAGGATTCTCAATGACACCGTTTTTGCTTCAATTTTCCAACATAGCAATCATAGCAGACCAAAACTGTCTCACAATATTCCAGAACAAAAGTACACCTGAACATGAAGCTCTGTAATCCTTCACTATTAATCTAAATTCTGTAAATGGCTCAATCTGGTTAAAAGGTTAAGCGTCAAGCAGGCTTCTCTGGCACTGCACATGAGGGAACATCCACATCGGTCATTCGTAGACGGCTGCACAGTTGTTGCATTCATACATCTGCAAATGTTAACATTTTGACTAGGGAGCACTTGAACAGCAAAGCACAGAACAGGACGATGGATCAACCAATCAACATGCGGGATGTGCATCTCTACACAATGCCCAGTTGGGCCTTGAGAGGTGTTTGCATTGACCCATCTGTGGCCATCTGGAACCTATGCTAACCCTAACCCTTTGCAGCATAGATATGTGGCAAGAGCTACGGGCAGTTGTGGGCAATCCTATAAATCAGCCTTTATGCATGTGACATGATCAATTCTTATGCCAGAGACCAAAGCTGAAACATGTGAAGCATTCCTGGAAAATGATGTAGCATCAATTTATTTTCAATTTATTACTTTGTCATTTGTGGATTTTTTGATTTAAAAAATACGGTTAAGGAACCAGTAAGAGAATGTATGATAAAGGGAGCTAAAAAAATTTGGTTGTAATATGGATATGGATATGTAATATGTAATGCATGGAATAAGGGTAAAGACGGCAGCCAAAAGAATTGAAATTTATGTTATGTTATCACCTTGAAGAGATTTTTTACAAAATGACGTACCATTGATAGGAGTAATCAGAGACATTGTCTAGAATGTATAAAGGTGCATCAAATTTATGTTGAAATATGACAATGTGAAGGGATATTTTGTCATTATTTGGTGGATGTGTAAAAAAACTGTAAAATTCTGGATTTAGATACGTATTCTGAGTCAGAGGATTTTAAAGATTAATATGCAATTGAGTCTTCCTCTTGGGACTGATGGACAATCAGTGGGGAAAAAAATAATAGAACTTTGTTTTTATATATGATAACCACAACAAAGTTACTGTATGCACAAAGATAGATTTGGTATTGTCCACAATAGAGGAATGGTTGGTGAAGATTATGGAATTTGCTGAAATAGCTAAATCGACTTCTTTGATTAGAGAAAAGATGTTGAGACTCTAGAAAAAGTGCAGAGAAGAACAACAAAGATGATTAGGGGATGGGAGGATAAATATATGAAGAATGGTTGCAGGAATTGGTTAGGTCTTGTCTAATGAAAAGAAGGACTAGGGAGGACATGATAACAGTGCTTCAATATCTGAGGGGTTGTCAGAAAGGAGAGGCCAACCTATTTTCCAGAGCACCTGAAAGCAGGACAACCACCAATGGATGGAAACTAATCAAGGAGAGAAGCAACCTAGAACTAAGGAGAAATTTCCTGACAGTGAGAACAATGAATCAGTGGAACGGGTTGCCTCCACTGGAGGTTTTCAAAAAGAGATTGGACAACCTTTTGTCTGAAATGGGATAGGGTTTCCTGCCTGATCAAGGGTTCAGATTAGAATGTTGAAGGTCTTCGAGTCCAACACCCTGATCAGGCAGGAAACCCTAAACCATTCCAGAAAAACGGTTGTTCAAACTGTTTTTGAAAACTTTCAGTGATGGAGCACCCACAACTTCTGGAGGTAACCTGTTACACTGATTCATTGTTCTGTCAGGAAATTTCTCCTTAGTTTTAGGTTGCTTCTCTCCTTGATTAGTTTCCATCCGTTGCTTCTTGTCCTGCCTTCAGGTGCTTTGGAGAATAAGTTGGGACAAGGAGACAGGAAGTAGCTCACTGCAGGATCTTGGATACAACAGGAAAAGGGGACTCCGCATCTTTCCCGACTTTTGCTCGCGCTGCTACAGTTGAAATAAATGTTGAGGTTCCAATCATCTGGATCCTGAGCACCACAACATTGGTTCTACAAGAGAGGAAACAAAAGAGAGAAAATGCATTTGAGCATCTGATATACATAACAACAGCTGAGATAGGGCATGAAGAAGGTAAGCAACATCAGACTGTTTAAGAACAGCTCTTCATTCCAGAGCAGAAGCCTAGACTACAAAATTAAATAGCATCCTAGGAAAAGTAATGAATCAGAATACAGCTGGAAAGATCTTCTAGTCCAGCCCCCTGCTCAAGCAGGAGACCCTGTACCATTTCAAACAGGTGGCTCTCCAATCTTTTCTTGAAAACCTCCAGTGGTGAAGCACCCACAACTTTTGAAGGCAAGGTGTTCCACTGGTTAATTGTCCTCTCTGTTAGGAAGTTTCTCCTTAATTCCATGTTGCTTCTCTCTTTGGTTAGTTTCCACCCATTGTTGCTTCCTCTCCTGCCTTCAGGTGCTTTGGAGAAAAGCTTGATTCCCTCTTCTTTGTGTGGCAGGTGCTTAAATACTAGAAGGATGCTATCAAGTTCTCCCCCTAGTCCTTCTTTTCTCTAGACTAGCCATACTCAATTCTTGCAACTGTTCTTCATATGTTTTTATCTCCAGGCCTTTAATCATCTTAGTCGCTCTTCTTTGCACTTTTTCCAAAGTCTCAACATCTTTTTTGTAATGTGACCATAACTGAATGAAGTACCCCAGCTGTGGTCTTACCAAGGATTTATAAAGTGGTACTAATACTGCATGTGATTTTGATTCTGTGCCTCTGATTATACAACCAAGGACTTGTATTAGCTTTTTTGGCTGCCACTGCACATTGCTGGCTCATGTTTCAGTGATTGTTCACTAGGACTCCAAGGTCATTCTCACAGTTACTATTTTTGAGTAATCTGTACTCGTACCTTTGTTTTTTCTTGCCTATGTGTAAAACCTTGTTTTTCTCCATTGTAAAACACAACCAGTGACTTAGTGACTGTTTCAAGTTATGACCTACCAGGAAAATGGGATTTATGACCTGGATCCAAATTTCAACAGTCACCCTGCCACCATAATAACTTGATATTTGGCACATAGCCATATTTTTAGTATTTGTAGTGTCTTCTGGTCACATGACCCCATGTTATAATGGTTTTGTCTTCCTTCCAGTTTTGGGACTTCCTTCCAGTTTTCAGCAAAACTGCACTTTTGCAAACAATGGGTTTTGGCTTAACCACCACAGCATTTGCTTAGCACCACTGTGTTTGCTTAATGACTGCCATAAAGATTTTTAAATCACATGACTGATCTGTTTTATGACCATCACAACTTATGACTATAATGGGTAGGCTCCATGATATTCGTAACACAAGGATTATCTGTACCTCGTTATTATTCCCTGGAAAATGACATGGATGGGACCATGAAGACCAGGAACTAAATTTAGCTTCCATGGACAAAAGTCTTCAGAGGTTAAGAGAACTAAAATGTGGCTATTTAATCTTTTTTATTATTATTCCACTGTCTCCTATGGAAGACACAAATCACTCCTAACAGAAATCTGAACAGATCGCTTGCAAAAGCTTTGGAAATTATGCTGAAGGTCACATGAAATTAAATAGGAGTCTCCAAGCTGCCCACCTCTATGTTAGGAAGAAGAAAAAGTTTTGAAAAGACAACCCAGGAGAAAAACTTGCAAACTTACACAGATGCGCTTCCCCCTCTGTGGTCACCTACCCTGCTGTTCTCCTTGATCAAGTGCTTCCTCCCTTAGAAATGAGGTCTTTTTTTCTAAGTAATGTGGATAAAACAGTTTGGAACCTAATTTCTGCATATGGTGACAGCTGCAAGGATTGCTAAATATTCGAAAGAAAAAGGAATACAGACAGTGGAAAGATGGATTTTGAAATTGAATGAGTTAGCAGAGAGTGCGAAATTAATTGCATTGATTTGAGGCAAAGGTTTGGGACAGATTTATAAGAGATTGGAAGCAGTTTGTGGAGTTTCTGGGAATTAAATATAATAATGGACTCTTAACAGAAGGCTTTGAAGTTCAATTTATTTTTGAGGTTCAACAATTAACAGCTTTCTTACACTGAACAGGTATTGGATCGGCTTGATTGACAAACAATATATTTGTATATTTGGGATATTCATTAAGAGAAAGAGATGTAAAATAGTGATTTAGCAAGCACTGATGGAAAATGTATAGCAATTTGTAGATCCCTAATGCAAGGGGAGAGGGGGAACCTATTAGATTTGAGACACAGGTATCAGCATTCAACCAGAGTGGAAGTTACATGCCTACTGTAAATTTTATATTTGTAATATACAGGGTTTTTTTTCTTTTTTGTGTCTTGTTTCTTAATTCTTTTTTTAAATTTTGTATTTTTATCTTTGGGAAGAAAGAAAGAAAGAGAGAGAGAGAGAGAGAGAGAGAGAGAGAGAGAGAGAGAGAGAGAGAGAGAAAGAAAGAGGACAGCATTTATTACTGGCTCCACAATTTAAAACAAAATGTGATGTAGATCAGCCATGGTTAACCCAACAACTTACCATTTTTTGCAATGAATCAATGAGGTTCTGCAAGTCAATGTCATCTCTGTAGGCCTTAATGTTGTTTTTGAAGAAAGTTTCTATTCGGTCTTTCACCCAGTCCTGGAACAAGAATGCCAGAACAGCCAAGGCCAACTCCAGAATGAAAATGAGCACGATGGTCCCACAGAACTACAGCAAAGAGAGAAGGAATGGAGAGAGAGAAAGAGTCAACCGATTTTAGGAAGGGGAAGAATGCTTCCATCAAAAACAGAAGAAATCCAGTTGAGGGATCCTTGGTGCTCTCTGAATGAACGGATGTTTCGTGACCCAAACTAGGTAACATCATCAGTGCTAGTCATCATCATGAACATCAATCTAGTTTACCTAATTTGGGTCATGAAACATCTGTAAGAAAACAACCAAGCTCAGAGAATACCAAGGATCCTTCATTTCAACTCTGAACTACAAATATTCTCCTTTATTGGGAGCCAGCTGGTTTTCAACAGTGCTCCAGAGAATTCAAGTTGATCTTTAGGAGATTATCAGCAATTTAATTGGAAGATTATTCCATGGAAATGGCCAACCGCATTGAAAGGATCAACTGCTCCAATTACACAAGGGTGTAGATAATTCCCAACTGCGATATATCTTGGCTGTTCCCCATGATTGTTTAAGAGAATTTTGAGTTTGGCTCTGGGTGTTATAGATGCCAAAGGTTCCCCCAAAGACAAAAAGTCTGAAAATCCTTGAAACAAATCAAGACTTTTCCTGCAGAAAAAAGGCATCTCTCTATTTTCATAAGGAAAATAAAAACTCCCCATGACCTCCCCACCCCAGCAAAACCTCCTAGATGGTGGCATCAACTAACACCCCATGCTTTGCTTGTAACAATCTTCAAAATCTATTAAGATATCATGCCATAATTCACAGCCTTTGACAACAAGGAAAGCTAGATAGAGAAAATTGCTTCTTTGAAAAAAATGGGAGCAGGAGAACAGCAGTCTTCAATAACACATATCTCAGATTGATTTGAGCCACGAGATAAACTGAATTGGTAACAAAGAGAGAAATTCAGGCCTTTGAAGCTGCTCACCATTCTTTTTTGTTTCTTCTACCTAGCGGTTCATCAGCCAATTAATGTGAATCCCAAAAAAGCAATATTGTTACAGTTAGGATTTGTATTTTGCTTCATTTTATGCTTTATCTCTGCAGAAGTTTCGTTTTCAGCAATTTGCAAGATATAAAATTGCAGTAAATAAATAAGTTGATAAATACAACAGAAAAGTATTGCATCATAGGAATGGTCAGTCACCTTACCTATCAAAAAGAAGTCCTCTTCTCTGATATTCCCTACCTCGTGAAATATTCCCCTGGTTCACACGCAACTACACACATTGTGAAAATTATCTTTGTTATCCCAAAGATGAGATACTGATGGTATATCTATCTCTGACATTTAGGGCAGGAATTCTGGGATACATCTGGAGAGCAACAGGTTGGAGAAGGTTCATTAAGGCTTTTGTCCTCCTGTATCTTGGTTGATATTGTCCCAAAGGTGCTCTTTCAAAAGACAACTGGACTTTGTTTTTCCTTGAAGACATTTCAAGCTTCTTCAGTTCTTCCTCTTCATAGATGAGAAGTGAAACGTCTTCAGGGAAGAAGCAGAAAGTCCAATTGCCTTTTGAAAAAGCACCTTTGGGACAGCCATGACCTGGATGACTGAGAATCTCCATAGACACTTGGCTGATATTATTAGGAACATCCAAGATATGAATTCAATTGCCCTAACAAGGCAAAAGCAGACACTCATGCTTAGGTTTGATGGAAGTGTTTCTCAGTCATACTGAATTCTAATTCATTATTTGTTTTTATGGTAAAGAATGTAGGCTGGAATTACTTTCTCATGTAAGTATGTGAGTTTGTGCTCATACTTTGGAACCTGGTTTGATTCTGTACTTTATTTTCTCCTACAGAGACAACCACAACAAAGAGCTTAATCTCTTTTCCAGAGTAACTGGAAACAGGAACAAATCTGCATCAAAACAATGACATTAGCAGCAATCTAGTAACATATACTTCATTATATATTTGATCACCTGGTTCTTTCCAATTGTGATGGGATTACAACTTCCAGTATTCCCAAAAGCAGGGTAGTCTGCTGAGTAGTCTGGAAACTACTTTGAGAAAGTCATGTTCAATGTAAGGTAATGAAAATGCAAATTTTCTAAGGCATTGTTCAGAACTTTCCAATTAAGTGACAGCCTTCCAGTAATGCTGTTAGAATTGGGATACAAAGAAATAGATGGTCATTAGATGGCAGGAATGTTGCTGCTTTCTAATGGTGGTTTGGATTTTTTGATAGGGTAGTCCAGTTCTGCACAAATGGCTCCCCCCCCACCCCGCAACAAAAATACATCAGAATCCAGCAACTTACAAATTTCAAAAGGCAAATATTTTCACGCAGGGCTCCCACGCAGCCGGCAAACCCCAGAACGAACATCACCCCTCCAACGAACAAGATAAGGAACACAGGATCAAAGCCATGCAGGCGAGTCATCTTGGATAGGTCAGACAACACACCCTAAAATGGAACACAAAGAAACAAGGACGAAGTCCTGCTGAAGCTTCACGTGTGACAAACAATGCAGGCATTCCCAATGACAATCAAGTGCCATGAGTATGCCAGGGTTCTACAAAAGTACAGAAAATGTTTAGCCTTTTTTTTAAAAAATAATTTTTATTGAAGAGTTTTGTGGGGGGTTTTTAAAATGAAAAAGAATCTTTTACAATATTCTTCTTTTCAACAATTCGGTAAACATTTCTTACATATCCATTTTTTCTCCTTTATTTCCATGTATTTATACATATAATTCTAATATTGATTTATTTACCTATATACATATAGATAACAATGTTCACAATTTCATACCTACGATCTGCATCTTTTCTGTTTCCTCTTGTTTGTTACTGCATTTCCACTCCTATATCTTCCTCATTTACTCTTGCCTTTTATCCCTCTCCTCTAACCATTCATACCATTTCTCCCACACTGTATAATATTGTTTCCTCTTTTTCTTGTATTTCCTTTGTAAGTTTGTCCATTTCTGCACACACTTGTTAGAAAACTTTTATAATCAAATTAACTTCTGTTGGTATATTGTTATTTTTCCAATTTTGTGCATATATTATTCCTGCTGCTGTTATAATATGTATAATTAAATATTTTATTTTTTTTGTAAGTCCCTGGGAGGATTCCTAATAAAAATATTTCTGGCTTCATCTCTATATGCTGTTTGGTTATCTCTTTTAATTGTATTCTAATTTTACTCCAATATTGTTTTGCTTTGGGGCACATCCACCACATGTGGTAATAAGTTCCCCGATGTTGTTTACTGTAAGGATTGCCTCTCCTTCCAATTTAAGAATGTAAAGACTCTTGAAACGTGGTACTTCAAAAGGATCCTTTTATTAAGCAGAAGTGATAGCAACCAAGTTAAAGCAAGATCTAAATACCCTTAGGCAAGACAAGTAGGATTAAAGCAGTAGAGACCCCTCCCTTTAAGTCAGAATGCAGATTTTAGCCAATACACAAGTGTGAAAATTTTCACACTATTTTCTTTACTATTTTCCCTGAGAACCTGAATAGCCATGTATTCACACCATTATCCTTTAAAGTGAAACATCCCACATGGCTATCATAAACATTCCTCCACATTAAGAGGATCTCAGGGCTCTGGCGCCAAGATATAGGTTGTAAAATATCTGTTGACACAGGCAATGCTAGTAAATCGAATCCAAGTCTCCCCCTTCTCCCAATTGATTGGCAGTGTTACTTTTAGGGATCTGACATTTACATTTCCAGCACATTGATGGGGTGTTGGGGAACATTTTAACCAGCCTTGCCAGTGGAAGATGCCACCTATAGAACATTTTGTACATATTTTCTTATAGACATTGTCAGTTCGTAATTTTTATTCCATAATTTCTCCCATTTATCCAATTCAATGTTGTATCCAAAATTTTTAGCCCAAATTATCATATTTTCTTTAACTACCTCCTCATCCATTTTGTATCTTAATAAATAATTATATTTTTTTATCAATTTGTCCTCTGTGCCTTGAAGAATTTTATCTAACTCGTGTGTCTCTTTTTGAAATCCATATTCTGTTAAATCTGTCCTATATCTAGATTGTATCTCCATGTATGGCCACCAATCAATATCTGTACCCTGTTCTTTTAATTCTTGTCTTGTTTTCAATTCTCCTTGACTGTTTAGTAAATCTTTGTATCTTTTAATTTTATCAATATCCAATACATTTGGATAAATTAGCACCTCCATTGTTGAAAACCATTCTGGAGTTTTATTGTAATGATTCTTTTTTATCCTTTGCTTATCCCATGTTTGTAATAGTGCATCTCTAATTAAGTGTCTCTGGAAGTAACTGTGTTGTCTATTTTTCTATCCCATAAAAAGGCATACCACCCTATCTGTAAATCATGTCCCTCTGATGTTAAAATTCTTTTATTCCTTAATTCCATCCAGTCTTTGATCCAAATAAGAGTTGTTGTGTTATAGTATGTTTCCCAGTCTGGGAGTCCGAAACCTCCTCTTTCCATACTATCCTATAATGATTTTATTTTGATTCTTGATTTTTTCCCTTGCCAGATATAGTTCGTTATTAATTTGTTTAGATCTTTAAAAAATAAAAATATTTTATTTTTTTGGTTGTTTGAATGCCCATTTTATTTTCCAGTTCATTCTCCTATTTTTTTGGTGATGTTTTTCATTAATGCCTTTGTTTTGAGTTTATTAATTTTAAGTCCTGCTACTTTTCCATATTCTTCTATTTGTTGTATTAGTTTGGGTCCTGTCTGTATTGGTTGGTCTAAAATAAATACTAGATCATCAGTGAAGGCTTGAACTTTATACTCTTTTTTTTATTTTCAAGTCTTTTATTTCATTTTCACCTCTAATTTTAATTAACAATATTTTTAATATAAGTATAAATAATAAGGGAGATAGGGGACATCCTTGTCTCACTCCTTTTACTATATTAAATTTTTCGGTGGTGTCTCCATTTATTATCTTTGATGTTTGTATTGAATATATCTTTTCTACCATTTTTTTTAAATTTGATTTATATGCCGCCCTTCTCTGGAGACTCAGGGCAGCTTACAATGCATTAAGCAATAGCCTTCATAATTTTGTATATTTATACAAAGTCAGTTTATTGCCCCCACAAACTGGGTCCTCAATTTACCTACCTTAGAAAGGATGGAAGGCTGAGTCAACCTTGAGCCTGGTTTTAATTTTAAATAATTTCTCTCCGAATTTCATGCTTTTTAATTGCAAAATAATAAATCTCCTATTTAAATTATCAAAGGCTTTTTGGGCATCCAAAAATATTAGTGCCGCTTGTTTGTCTGGGTGTGCCTCATAATATTCTAATATATCTATTATAGTTCTCATGTTGTTTTATATTTGCCTTTTTGGTAAAAATCCATTTTGGTCAGGGTGAATACTCATTTATCACTTCTTTGAGTCTTTCCAAAATTATTCATGTGAATAGTTTATAATCTGTGTTCAGTAGTGAGATGGGTCTGTAAATTTTGATTTGTTGCTGATCTGTGTCTTCTTTTGGGATAAGGGTGATGAGGGCTTCTGTCCAGGAATTAGGTGTTCTGGCCTCCATGAGTGCTTCATTAAAGATTTCTAACAATATTTCAACTAGTGGTTCTTGAATTGCCTTATATAATTCTACCAGAAGTCCATCTGGGCTTGGTGTTTTGTTATTTTTCTGCTTCTTTCTTGCCTCCACTAGTTCCATTATAGTAATTGTCCCATTTAGTATCTCTCTTTGTATTTCCTCTAGTTCTAGCAGATCTTGTCTAAGTATTGTTTAATGTCTTCTTCTGATATATTTTCTTGGGAATATAGATTTTGAAAGAAATTTTTTGCTATATTTTTTTTCGTCTCTTCTATAGTGTATCTGTCCCTCCTCATCTTGTAACTGGTGTATTATTCTTTTCTCTTTTCCTTTTTTCAATCTGTATGCTAACCATCGCCCTGTTTTGTTTGCATGTTCGAAGTGGTTTTGCTTTGCCAATTTAATTTTCTGTGCCATATTAACTTGTGAAACCAAATTTAACCTGTGTCTTATTAAATCTCTTCTTTCTTTAATTTTATTATTTTGGGGTTCCTTCTGTAAGTCTGGTTCTAATCTTTTAAGTTCTTCTTGCAAATTATCCTGTTTTGTTTTGTTTTGCTTTGTTTTCTTTTTGCTGTGTATGCAATTGTGAGCCCTCCTATATATGCTTTTGCAGTGTCCCATAAATTTTGGAGTGATGTTTCTTCTTTTGTATTTATCCTAAAAAAAATATTCATTTCTTTTTCAATCATTTGTATATATTCTTTCTCTTTTAATATTTCTTTGTTCATCATCCATCTCTTTCTTTTCTTCTGGCCTTTCTATATCACCCTTAATGGATTATGATCCGCCCAGATATTTGTCATTATTTCCACCTCTTTTGTTTCTTTTCTGAGCTCTGGTGTCATCCTTACCATATCAGACCACGATTGATGTGGATTTGAATAGAATGTATATTGTTTCTTTTCCTTGTTTATTTCTCTCCATGTATCGTGTAAGTATAATTCTTGTGTCATTTCATGGAATGTATCTGGTAAAGTCCTTTTCTTTGTCTTATTTTTCTTATTGCTTTTGTAATCTTTTTTAATATCCATAATTGCGTTAAGGTCTCCAATTAACCATATATTTTCATATTCTAATTCTCTTATTTTGTTGTGTATCTTTCTATAAAATTCTTTTTGATTATCATTTGGTGCGTATATTGAGACCAATAGTATTGTTTTTTGTTCTGTTTTTATCTCGATCATTAAGATTCTTCCCTTCTCATCTGTGTATAGTGGTGTCACTGCATTTTTGTATTTACCAGCAGAGCTCATTATTTCTGGACTATCAGACTTTCCGTAGCTTGCCAAGAATCCTTATCAGTAAGCTAAACTGCGCGTGTACTCCACCCACATTCCTTCACACACTTTTTTTTTTTTTTGTTCTCTTGCCAAAGAAAGGTCCGGCTGCTGAGAAGCAGCTGGCACGAACTTTATTTCAAAATGTAACTAATTAGATCAGTTAGATGTTTTATTTTCTTTATAACAAATAAATGAGTTTTCTTAGAAAATATCTTTGGGTTTTGTTTTCTTAAAGTATGCTTGCAAGGAAGAGTCTCGATCCACCCCTCGAAATCAAGGTGCGATTATCCCAAAGGCAGAATGGGATTAATCAGCACCCTGACATCTGGTAGCCAGAGGATGGTTGAAATTATGGCTTTTTTCCTTGCTCGTTACTTTGATAAGACCTCTAGGCTAATTAGACAGATATTTATTTTGCAACCGAAGAACGCTAACTAATTATCTGCTAAGATGCCGAAACAGAAGAAAAAGGGGAAAATGAAACTCAGAGCATTCCCTATTAATGACTTCAACCTCTCCTATGAAGAAGAGGCAGAAAGGAGGATTTCAAATTTCCAGCCCCTTGCTATAGCCACACGCCTAGAACTAGAAGCCGTGGAAGCCGTGGGAGAAGAAACAGACCAAATGCTCTTAAAAAGGCATCAGGAGAGAGATAAGAGAAACTGCTTTTGAAGATAACGTGCTACAACTGAGGTCAGTAGTGTCTCCTTCTGAATATGCATGCTCTCAAACAGTCCTCCCAGAGCCTTCTGATTTTGTAACGCTTGGTGCAAGGCCAAAGCATTCACAAATGGCCGAGCATTTTCACCCCCACGCAGAGAGAGAAATAATTCATTATTCTCCTCGAAGCTCTCAGCTCACCCTGGATGAGCAAACTATAAAAGCCTATCATAATCATATAAAGTTTTATAAACATGAGCTATCCCAGGCAAAAATGGCTTTATCTATGCTTGAGAAAGATAAGGGAGAATCTTGTGACTTCAAAATCTCTAAAAGCGTCATTTTGGCTCCTTCTTCTTGGGAGCCAAAGACACTCCCCCTGGTGGATTTTGTGTCAGGCCAATCAGAACAGACAGCAGTGCACACGTCACATGTCTTACATAATCACTCCTACTCTAAAGTTCCAAGTGCCACGCAGGCAGAAAGATTATCTGAGCTGCCTAGAACTAAAGTTGCAGCACCATCTGCTGGCGAAAGTAATTTACTAGAAACAGCTGCGATCACACACATTGCTCCTAGAAGCACAAAGCCGAGAACACCAGCCTGAAGATGACGAATGAGACTTCATCGAAACGTTACCAAGACACCTCCAACTTTACGCGGGATCATCCTTTTGTATATTTATACAAAGTCAGCTTATTGCCCTCACAACTGTGTCCTCAATTTACCTACCTTAGAAAGGATGGAAGGCTGAGTCAACCTTGAGCCTGGCAAGATTCGAACCTGCAGTAATTGCAGGCAGCTGGTCTTAATAACAGGGTGCTTTAGACCACTGTACTACCAAGGCTCTTGTTTGTTCCATTGTTTCCATTTTTCTGTCAGTTTGCTCCATTTTTCTCTCCACAATTTTAATTCTTTGTTCGTTTTTGAAGATATTTTGCTGGATATTTCCTATTTTGTCATCCATTTTTTAAATATCTTCTTTCTGTCCAAAGTAGATTTTTCCAGAATATCTGTAATGCTCTCTACATGGGGCTCCCTTTGAAGAGCACTCGGACGCTCCAAGTGGTCCAGAATGCAGCCGCGCAGGTGATTATGGGTGCAACCTGTTGCGCTCATGTAACACCTCTCCTGTGCGAGCTGTACTGGCTCCCAGTGGTCTTCCGGGTGCAATTCAAGGTGTTGGTTACCACCTTTAAAGCGCTCCATGGTTCAGGGCCTGGGTACTTACGAGACCGCCTTCTGCCACAGATAGCCTCCCACCGACCAGTTCGCTCCCACAGAGAGGGACTCCTCAGGATGCCATCGGCCAAACTATGTCGGCTGGTGACACCCAGGGGGAGAGCCTTCTCTGTGGGAGCTCCTGCCCTTTGGAACGAACTGCCCCCGGAAATACGCACAATTTCTGACCTCCGAGTTTTTTGCTGTGCCCTCAAGACCCTGCTCTTCCGACAGGCAGGGCTATCTTTGTAAAGGAGTTTTAAATTCAGAGTTTTAAATTTTTGGGTTTTTAATGAATCTTGGCCGTAAATGTAATAATTTTAATAATTTTTAAATTTAATTGTGTTTTTTACTTGGCTGTGCACCGCCCCGAGTCCTTCAGGAGAGGGGCAGTATAGAAATAAAATTATCTATCTATCTATCTATCTATCTATCTATCTATCTATCTATCTATCTATCTAATATATTAGCTCTAGAGATATCAGCTATAAAAATACTACTGGTATAGCTATAAGTGTGTAGATATAGAAGTATGTATATTTTACTATACTTCTAAAATCCTTATTCTCTATACTCTATATATTTATTTAAGTCTATGCATAGCTTTATCTATATATAATATATGAAGAATTTATACACTTATTACTTAAGATTTAACATATAAAATAACATAATATAGATATACGTATAGTTATATAAATATACTATTATATAGATATATGTATTTTATTATGAATATAAACTCCTTAGTTTGAATACACACACACACACACAATTTATATACCTTATTTTTTATTACTTAAAGCTAATCTAAAATACCCAAAATTAATTTTCAGATGTGAACCTTCAAATATATCTCATTAATTGCTTAAATATACAAAACTTTATAGACTTATTATAAATATTCCACACTCTTATCTTAACTACTTTCAACTGGGCAGTTATTTCATCTCTCACAAATGAGTCTATTTCTTAGATTTCTTATATTATTTGTATTTTTGTTTATTTATATTTGTCTTTTATTTTTCTTATTTATTCAATTATCTTCCAGTCCAGTATTCTTCCACATGCTTATGTCTCTTATGTTATTTTAGTAAATCTGTACAATCTCCACTCAGTCTTGCATCATTCTTTATATATCCTGCTTCTTTTATCCTGTCAGTCCTTTAGCCTCCAGATGGCGTTTTCTTTTTCCTTCTTTGTTCAGTACCAATGTTCTTTTATAATTCTAATTTATAAAGTTATAGCAGCTCTTCAGTTCTCTCCAATTATAAAGTTTTTATCTTTCTCCAGATTATCCGATTGTGACAGCTTTAATCACCAATCTTTTTGTTTTCTGCTTCTATTCCTTCTAGACAGCCAGTAAATTCACCGCGTCCTGAGTCACCACTCAATTTACACAGTTAACTATATCAACCCTTTCAATCCTTAAGATCTTCAGTAAATTTTACAGTCTTGTTAATAATAAAGAAATGGATAAATGCAGTTTCTAGTCACCAATCCACTCTGTCTCAAGAGTTATCTAATCGGAGTTTCTTTCCTCTTTTCATCTGCTACTTCTCCTTTTTGTGCTGTCACTGCTTGTCAGTTTGTTTCCTTTGCTCCTCTCCATCCTCCTAGTCGCCATGTCTATTTGGCAGTGTTCCTGCCTCAATTCTTAGAGTCTCAATATTTCAGTTCCACCATTCAACAGTATAATTGTATCTCCTTTTTGGGGTTTTCTCTCCTACCGATGCCATTATGTTGCTTTCTCAATCTTCACTTCCTACTCCGCGACTGTCAGTGCTTTGGGCCAGCCAAAATGGCTGGTTTCTTCCCTGCCAGAATCAAGGGGTTTCTCCTGAACCTTCGGGGGAATTGCCTCCCCCCCCAAGGTCCTCAAAGTTTCCCCTCTTTTTTTCTATCAATCTCTCCAGATTGATAGTGCCTTTTTAGGCTTCCTGGCTGGGAAAGTCGGGCTTCAGGAATGGAGCCCCGTTCCTTCGCTCCATTCATGCTGGCGTCATGACTGGAAGTCCCTCCAGAAAATGTTTATCCTTTACACCACAAGTGCAAAGTCCTATTTTCCGTGAGTCTCATTTCATTTATTCTCTTTAAATAGGTTTATGGGGATATAGCAGAGGATACAAATTGGTTCTATGGGGGGTAGGGGGGAGATGGCAGGATGGGTGACCAAAAATCATATAGTTAGATGAATGAATGAACAAACATATGAATCAATCAATCAATCAATCCACCATCAATCTCATGAATTGCCTCCTTCAAAAAAAAATCATTAATTTCTTTGTAACATGTATCAGCTTTCTATAATCAAACAGTCTGCATATACATTATACTGCAATGTCAAATTCACACTAGCTAGGAAATAGCTTGCTGAGAATTTGGTTAGTTGGGAATGAAAAAATGGTGGAATCAGATTAGGAAGGTTACCTTTCTGGAGAGACCAGTTTGAATCCCAAATACTGAACTACTGGACTAAAAAATAAAATCCACAAAAGGATATTTGTATATATCATTCTGACCTTAAATCAGCCTAAGAAAAGACCAAATGAAATTTTCTTTCCTTCCTTCCTTCCTTCCTTCCTTCCTTCCTTCCTTTCCTTCCTTCCTTCCTTTTTCCTCCTCCTCCTGCTCCTCTTCCATCATTTTCCATTTTGCAAACATTTCTTAGCAAACTAGTGTTGCAAATCCAAGGAAACTTTTCTATTTGCAGGATTGTATTAGTGGTATGACAGAATTCTTATTACACTAAACAGTTCATTTGTATTTATTAATCAAATTTGTATAGCCATCGGGAGAGGCGTGGCCAACATCACGGCAGCACAACGCTTTTCTCAGATGCTCCCGAGAAAACTTTTTTTTTAAATTTGATTTATATGCCGCCCTTCTCCGGAGACTCAGGGTGGCTTACAATGCGTTAAGCAATAGCCTTCATTCTTTTGTATATTTTATACAAAGTCAGCTTATTGCCCCCACAAACTGGGTCCTCATTTCACCTACCTTAGAAAGGATGGAAGGCTGAGTCAACCTTGAGCCTTGGAGAGATTCGAACCAGCAGAAATTGCAGGCAGCTGTGTTAATAACAGGGTGCACTAAACCACTGTACTATCAAGGCTCTTAACATTGATATTGAAGTAGTTTGGGGTCTTTACTGACCGAAAACTGTCTCGGAGGGACAGTGAGCAAGAAGGGCATGGACTGGCTAACACAGGGAAATTGCAATTCCCTGGTTAGTCAGAAGTAGCTTTTCAACCAAACGATCTAGAAAGCGGCCATTGAGTGAGCCGCAACAAAGCCGGGGCGGTTACAGTGGGACCGGAGAGGCAACGGATGTGGATTCATCTGGGTGAGAAGCCGATCTTTCTTTTTGCTTTCTGATTTGAAGTTCTTTTTATAAAAACCCTGGGAAATAATTTAAAGGAAAGTGAAGTGCGCAAAGAGAAGAGGGGAGAGCGGGGCATGTGTCAGCTCTCTACCTTCAGCTGTGTAGTGACGAAGAAAGTGGATTGGCCCAAGCGGAAGAAATGAATTGAATGAAGTAACAAAATTAATTTTGGAGAGAAAGAAAATAAAAACAGGAAGCCTGATTGAATATTTGTAAACTTTGGACTTGCGGATTTATGCTAAACCAATGAGACTGGGTGGAAATTATTTACAGTTATAAAACTTTTCTTAAATTTTCTTTTTCCACATTTTCTTTTTTTTTCTGAGTGAAAGTGATTTACAGTGCCATCTAGAGACACAAATAAAAAGACTTTGTTTCAAATAAAATTGACTGAGAGGACTGACCTTGAGATGGTAAGATGTAAGCTGATAAGTAACAGCTGTGTCTGGGAAGAATTGCATATTGAGATAGATAGCTTCAACAGAAGTCGAAACAGTGTGCCTTTTGAAGTTTTTGGAAATAGAAATAAGAGCAAGACAATTGAAGAAACAATTCTTTTTCCCTTTCCTTTTTGTATACCCTCTTTTTTTTCTTTTTTTGGCTTGGGAATTGACCATTTTTAGTGATATTTTTTCTTTTTTTTCTCTTGAATTATTTTCATTGATTGGATTGAGACTTACCACCTCTTTTTTTTTTTACCTTTTATGTTTTGTCCCTCCTTTTTGACTGGTTGGTTTTTTGAGTAGTTGAATTTTGATGGCAAATAAAAATTGGATTAAGGTAAGAAGAACCTGAAGAATTTGAAGTTTTTGGTCTTTTCTTTTTCAATTTTTTTTCTCTTCTTTTATTTTTTCGTGTTTTATTCTCTTTTGTACTTTTGCTATGTGGTTTTGGGTGTGATGGAGATTTTTATTTTTATTTTTAACCAATCCATTCAACGGGGTGGATTGGGTATTTGGATTACAAAACCAAACTTGATTTTGATTACAAATTCAGTGGATTATAATAGACAAGACAGGACAAGATGAAGAAGACAACAACACAACACCTTCCACAACACCAGCTTCAAGTCCTGCAGTGCAGAGGACACTGGACACCATGGCCATCCAACTAGAACTAAAAAATATGATACAGGTCTTTCATGAAGACTTTAAAGAAAGAATGGAGAAAGCAGAAGGAGAACTCAAAGAAGTGAAGGTGATGATTGGAAAGAATGAAGAAAGAATACAGAAAGTGAAGGAAAAGGCAGATTCAACATAAAAAAAAGCGGAGGAAATGGATGACAGACTTACAATGGCTGACAAGAACCAGGAGAAAAAAATTATCTCCCTTGAAATGGACAGAGCGGAGTACTATTTAAGATTTCAAAATATAGAAGAAGAGAAGAGAGAGAATCTGGCAGAAGTGGTGGCGGAGATACTGGTGGAAGTGCTGGAGGAAACCAAGGAAAAGATATTAAATGAGATTGACGAGATATACAGAGTGCATACTTGATATGCAATGAGAAATAAATTGCCAAGAGAGGTGCATATAAGATTCCCTAGGAAAACAATAAAAACAGAAATATTACAAGTAGCCAGAAACACTCCAATAAAATACAAAGACAGAGAGATTGTAGTATTGAAACAGATTTATTTATTTCTTTATTTATGTAATGTATATGCCGCCCTTCTCCCGAAGGACTCAAGGCGGCTTACAAAAGAATGGAACAAAAATTATATAAACATTAAAAATCCAATTAAAATTGATTAAAATAATTTAAAAATCACCCCTGCAGATCAGCCCATTTGATGAAAGAGCCACGTCTTCAATCCGCGGTGAAAGGAGAGGAGGTCAGGGGCCGTCCTAAGGCCGGTGGGCAGCCCATTCCAGAGGATCGGCGCTCCCACAGAGAACGCTCTCTCCCTGGGGGTCGCCAGCCGACATTGTCTGGCTGACAGCACCCTGGGGAGGCCCGCTCTATGGGAGCGCACAGGACGATGGGAGGATGGCAGGAGATGATTCTGCAGGTACCCCAGGCCTAAGCCATGTAGGTGAGCACCAGCACCTTGAAACAGACCCAAAGGACCACCGGTAGCCAGTGCAGCTCACGCAGGAGAGGTGTCACACAGGAGTAATGAGAAGCCCCCGTAACAACCCGCGCGGCTGCGTTCTGGACTAGCTGCAGCCTCCGGGTGCATCCCAAGGGCAGCCCCATGTAGAGGGCGTTACAGTAGCCCAACCGAGAAGTAACAAGGGCGTGAGTGACCGTGGCAAGGGTCTAGGAAAGGGCGCAACTGGCGCACAAGGGGTACTTGTGTGAAGGCCCCCCTGGTCATGGCCGTCAGATGATCTTCTAAGGAAAGCCGTGAATCCAGGAGGACACCCAGATTGCGGGCCCTTTCTGAGGGAGTGAGCACCTCCCCTCCTATCACAAGTGATGGGGCCACTAGATCACGAGATGCCAGTATCCACAGCCACTCAGTCTTGGATGGGTTGAGTCTGAGTCTGTTTCTTCCCATCCAGGCCCGCATCGCTTCCAGGCAGCGGGACATCACAGAAAGGGCATCCCCAGGGTGGTCCGGGGTGAGATATAAAGCTGAGTGTCATCAGCATATTGATGGTACTTCACCCCAAAACCACGAATCATCTCACCCAGTGGCTTCATATAGATGTTAAAGAGCAGGGGGGAGAGAATTGACCCCTGAGGTACCCCATATGTGAGGGGCCTTGGGGTGGATCCCTCTCCCCTGTCCATACAAACTGCGCACGGCAGAGGTAGGAGGAGAACCACCATAAAACGGTGCCTCCAACCCCCAACCCCCCTGCAGTAGGATACCATGGTCGATGGTATCAAAAGCTGCTGAGAGGTCAAGAAGGACAAGGATGGAGGACCAATCCCCATCCTGGGCCCGCCAGAGATCATTCACTAGGGTGACCAATGCTGTTTCCGTGCTGTAGCCGCGCCTGAAACCCGATTGGTATGGGTCTAGGTAGTCAGTTTCCTCCAGGAACTGCGGGAGCTGCTGTGCCACCACGGACTCAACAACCTTCGCTATGAAGTGAAGGTTGGAGACTGGACGATAGTTGTTAAGGGTTGTCTGGATCAAGGGTAGGCTTCTTAAGGAGGGGTCGAACCACCACCTCTTTAAGTGAGACAGGGAAGACCCTTTCCTTTAAAGAAACGTTGACAACTGCTTGAATCCAGCCTCCAGTCACCTCTCTGGCTGCAGAGACAATCCAGGAGGGACAAGGGTCCAATAAACACGTGGAGGCACCCAGTCGACCCATAATCCTGTCCACTTCATCCATTGAAACAGGCTCAAACCCAACCCAGATGTTACCTTCAAGACAGGCCCTTGTCTCCTCGATGGACTCTGCCCAGTCAGAGTCCAACCCAGTCCGGATCTGAGCGATTTTATCTTGCAGAAACTGTACAAAATCCTCAGCTCTGCCCTGCAAGGGGTCCCCTCTCGCTCCATGATTGAGAAGAGAGAGGGTCACTCTAAACAGGGCAGCTGGGCGGTTTTCTGCAGATGCAATGAGAGTGGCGAAATAATTATGTTTCACCGCTTCCATCGCCACAAGATAAGACCTAATATGGGTTCTTAACTGTGCTCGGTCGGATTCAGACCGGGAGGATCTCCAACCGTCCTCCAGGCGTCTTTTCCGATGCTTCATTTCCCTGAGCTCCATAGTAAACCATGGAGCCACCTGGGATCTGCATCGGGTCAGAGGCCGCAAAGGCACGATTCGATCCAAGGCCCCCACCGCAGCCTGTTCCCAGGCTGCCACCAGGGCCTTGGACGAATCGTGGGTTAAGGAGGCAGAAAATGGCCCAAGCTCCATCAGGAACCTTTCCAGGTCCATCAGGCGCCTGGGGCGGAACCATCTCACTGGTTCTACCTCCCAGCGGCAGGGTGTGATGGAGAGAAAGTCCAGCCTGAGGGGGGAATGATCGGTCCATGACAGGGGGTAGATGGACAAGTCCCCCCTACCCCGATCATTTATCCACTGTCCAGAGAGAAAAATTAGGTCGAGTGTGTGTCCTCCTTTATGAATTGGGCCCTGTACAACCAGACTAACTCAGATGATTCCCCAGCCGATGGCAAATTGAAGTCTCCTACAACCAAAAGGTTGGGGAGTTCAACCGCCAACTCGGCCAGGCAATCTATAGTGCGGGCAGGGCTGAGGCTACGCAGCTGGGAGATAGGTACGTAACCAACAGACCCGACTGAACTCCAGGGTCCCACTTCAAAAGGAGCGATTCATACCCGCC
This sequence comes from Pantherophis guttatus, assembly GCF_059756535.1. NCBI lineage: Eukaryota > Metazoa > Chordata > Lepidosauria > Squamata > Colubridae > Pantherophis > Pantherophis guttatus. The sequence goes on along the minus strand of NC_142068.1, from coordinate 100,534,697 downwards.
TATCTGAGGAACAGTGACCTCCCTGGGACTGAGGCTTTCTTTAATATAGACCTAGGAGAGTGAGGGATTTGAGGAGAGAATATCAATTTTTGACAAAACTTTTAATTCAAAAAGGAATAAATTTCAGCTGGTTAATCCCAGAAGGAGTATTGGTCTATTGGCAAGCGCAAAGACATAGACTGGACTCGATAGAGAAAGTGGAATTATTTTATGACCAATATTTGGGGCCCCAAGAAGAACAAAGATTGATAGAGGAAAAAGAAACTAAAGTCCAAGATGAAGCAGTGAAAGAAAAAGATCAAAAAAGAGAGACGATAAAAGAACAAGAAGAAAAGGCAATGAGAGAGGGCGCAAAGCCAAATATCAATAAATATTAATGGTTTGAATTTGGTGATAATAAGGAACAGAACTTTTAATAAATTAGGGAAACTAAAAATGGATATCGTATGCTTACAAGAAAACATATTAGAAAACAACATAAAAAATTATTGGAACATCCAAAATTGGGCGAGTTGTTTATCGCATTGACACATCAGAGAGGCATAGCATTATATATTAAAAAAAGACTAGAACCTAAACAAATATATGCGGATGAAGAAGGGAGGACTCTAATGGTGGAAGTGACAATGAATTATAAACAAATATTGTTGGTGGTGATATATGCACCAAATGATAAACAAGAAAAAATTTATGGGAAATAGCACAGGAAAATAATAGAATTTGAATATGACAATATATGTATAATGGGAGACTTCAACGCAATAAAGGAAACAGACTGGGACTATAAGATGACAAAAGTTAGTAAGAAACCTAGAAAACGCTCCCCAAAGCCTTCTTGACAATGATAGAGGAAATAGGTATCAAAGATGTTTGGAGAGAAAGACATTTGAAAGAAAAACAATATACTTTTTATTCAAACAGATACAAATCATGGCCCAGAATAGACATGATGTGGATGTCAACTGATTTACTAGCAAATGTACAAGATATAAGCATTGAAACAAGTATTTGGGCGGACCACAATCCGATTATAACTATATGGAAGGGACAAAGAAAGAGACTAAGATGGACATTGAATCAAACAATATTAAACAATTTTATATGTTCTGTTTTTTACTTTGGCTGTTCACCGCCCTGAGTCCTATTTGGAGAAGGGCGGTATAGAAATGGAAACAAATTAAATTAAAATTAAATGAAAAAGAGTTTCAACAATCTGTAGAGAAAGAATTAGTTTCTTTTTTAAAGAAAACAGAAAAGACACCTCACTGCAAAATGTGTGGGATACACTTAAAGCATATATTCGAGGGCTGGCAATGACCTATTTGGGAAAAAGAAATAAAAAGAAAAGACAAACAGAGAGAAAATTGGAAGAAGAATACAAAGAATTAGAGATGGAATTACAAAAAAATACACAAAATAGGAGGATTAAAAATCAAATGGATTTGAAAAAACATGAAATGAATCTAATTAAAAAAGAAGACTTGGCGACTTCCTGTCTGGCTTCCGGCGCCGCCAGACGGTCCTCTGTGACCGCCGCCCCGTTGCCTGTAAAAGAGCCGCCTTTACATCTGAAAGGCGGCTCGAAAAACTCCATTTCCTGATGGAAATGTGAGTCTGAGCGGGCGGGGGTGGTAGAGCCCTCTGCGAAGTCCCCAGAGTCTTTTTTTAACTCTTGGGGACGGGCGGATTGGAGCTCCCTATTGTCCCTTGCCGCCGCTCCGGGCATCGAGTGCAATCTGCTTTTTTTTGCAGAGCTAGGCGCTGGAACCGGATTAACTAACGAAACTAACAGATGGACTTATTAAAAAAGATGAGACTTGGATTTTGGACCCTAAATCGCAAGTATCCTTAATGAATTTATAAGCATTTTAAAGTGAAAGAGGGGGGGGAAAAAAAGCTTTAAAATGGCCACTGAGGCTTGAGAAGTAGAAGAAAGCTGAAACTAAGAGTCCTTCCATAACAGATACAAAGTAGCGGAATATATACTGCTGGCTACAATTTGAAAGAAAAAGAGTTATTTTAAGTTCCTCTCTTCTTGGAGATTTGTACTTGATCTTGTTTGGGGGGTAAAAAAGAACAGCCTGCTGGAAGGATGGCGTTACTAATGAAATCTGATAGACAAGAAGGGGGGGTGCTCCCCCACTCGCAACTGCTTGAGCAAGCTCTGAACCTACAGACTTTGCAGAATGGTTTTAATTTAAAAGAATTTATTCAGGAGGAAATGGCAAAATGTTATGAGACTGTGAACCAGAAATTCGAAAATTTAAGGCAGGAAATTAAAGAAATGATACAACAAAAGTATGACAATTTGCAACAAAAGATTGTAACAGTGACTAATGGTTTTTCAGAAATTGTTATAAAGTTGGATACAAATATTAAATTGTTAGAGTCTAAAATGGAGAAAATTGATAATTTGGACAATAAAATACTAAGAATTGAAAAGGACTTAATAAATATTCGAGATAATAGCTCAGAACTAAAGTCTAAAAAGGAAGCTGGCCACGAGACTTATAATGCAGAAGATATAAAGCAAGGAATTGAAAGAGAGGTTGTAATGCTGCAATACAGAATCACAGAATTTGCGATCAGAATTATAGTGATGATTTAAGAAAAACATCTGCTCAAGTTTTGGCTGGGATCTTAAAGGTTCATCCTGAGGAGGTATTCAGTAAAATTAATAAGGCTTATAGAGTGAATTCCTGGATTGCAAAACAAAGGCAACTGCCTAGAGATGTGGTGATTTACTTTACAGATAAAGAGATAAGGAATGATATTCTGCAAAAATCTTTTAATTCTACTTTACAACTGAATGGGAGAAAAATCTGGATATTTAAGGAATTGCCGCCTAAGATGGTAAGAGATAGAAAGAAATTTGGTTTTTTGGTGACTGAGTTAAGAAGACAAAATATTCTATTCAGGTGGGATGTCCCAGTGGGTATAATACTGAGATATCAAGGAATAAGATATCAGATAAATACTGTTGAAAAAGCGGAAGAATTTTATCATAAGGTACTTAAAAAGCAAAATCAACAAGAGACAGAAATTCAAGAAAAGCAGAAGGAGATGGAGACAATGAAGAAACAACAAGTTAAAGAGGTCTCCACAGATGAGCCGCTTTTGGATTCTCTTTCAGAGGTCTCAGCTGGATTATTTAATATAAGAGAGGCGGTTCCGGATCCTATTGCAATGATTTGTCAAACCACAAACCAGCATGGAAGTCAATTAGTTGATATACAATTTACAGAACCAGAAAGATCTCAGCCACAAAAGCAAACCCAACAGGATCAAGTTATACACCAGCAAAACCAAATAGTTGATATACAATCTACAGAAAGGAATTTAGGATGGAGATCCAACCCACAAAAAGTCAAGAAAAGAAGAAGTAGGTCTCACAAACATAAAAACTTTTAAACTAAACAACAGTAATGCCAGTTACTTATGAGAGGACTGAATATATGAAAAGATAATTGGCAAAGCATTGGTTTATTTTATCCTGAGGAAAGGGCAGATCTCTGCAGTGCTGAATTATTTTGGGGTGTGAAAAAGGCCTTAAATTGAATGGTTGGAAACATCTTGTTTGATTTTTGGATTTCCGGATAAATATATTACGTGTATGCCGAGTTACATGGCAAGAGATTTACTGGATTGGGGCACGCAGAAGATCTGGTTGTTACCCTATTACGATGGTTGGAATTAATAATCTGGATAAAAGATACCTCCATAAACATTATACGGAATATAATTATAAAGTCACTCGGGTGGTTGTTGGGGGCTTTTTTTGTTTCTTTCTTCCAATATGAAGATATTCATTACTGATGGGGGCAGATGGTAATTGAAGATTCTGAAAATACTGTTGGAATAAGGATGCGATGTTACCCTAACATGGGTGATGGAATTTATCATCCAGTTGAAGGATATTACAGAAGATGTTATATGGATTACAAGCAAAAAAAAAAGTTGTTTGTTTTTTTTTTAGGATCTTATTTACATAAGGGAATATTTTTCTAGGGGAGTGGGCAGAAGAATAAAGATATTAAGAATAATTATGGTAATTTTGTAGGAAAGTGGGTGGAGATAGGATAGGTTACGGATTGTTTAGTTTAAAGAAAAGGGATATTATGTTTAGATCTGAATGTATGTAATGAAGGGGGGGAAGGAAATTAGTTGAATTGAATAAGTGTTAAATTAGGATTTATTGAATAGTTTTAGAGCGGAAGTATGCTTTGAAATGTTATATTGTATGGGGGGTAGTAAAAGGGTAGATCACGAGCCGAAATTGTTAAATTGGGAGATATAATAATATCATTATGTTAAATCAGGAGTTACTAGATATTGTTATAATAGAATGTCACTTTGAAATGCATATTACAGCATAGTATAAGGGGGTATGATAATTTTATTAGAAAGAAAGGGTCAGTATATGGAGATGGAGTAAGTGGATAGCAAAGTATGATATAATCTGTTATGAATTTGGGTTTATTATGAAGAAGTCAAAGGGGAAGGGGGGGTGAGGGGGGGTTAGGGAGGAGCGGGGGGAAAGGGGGAAAAATTTGTATTTGAAAAACTTTTTCAATTAAAAAAAAAAAAAAAGAAGACTTGGCCTATCAAATAAAGATGCCCAAACAAAACTTTTTTGAAAATGCTAATAAACCAGATAGATGGTTGGCATACAAAATGAAAAAGGAGAAGGAGAAAAAAATCAATTAATCAACTAATAGATGAGAGAGGACAGACATGTTACCGAAACGAGGAAAAGAAAAAAGTGGTACAGAAATACTATAAGAAACTCTATGAGCAAGAGATAGTATCAGAAGAGAAGATTATACAATACTTAGAAAAGTCTAATCTACCAAAAATACCAGAAGAATATAAGGAGGTCCTGGATGGAAGAATAATGATGATGGAAGTGATAGAGAGCATCAAAAGACAGAAGAATGGCAAAACACCAGGTCCAGATGGATTACCAGCAGAATTGTATAAAACTTTTCAGGATGTGCTAAGTAATATAATGCTGGAAGTGTTTGATGATCTTTTAGTAAATGCAGAAATACCTGATTCGTGGAGGGAGGCGTATATTACTCTCATACCGAAAGAGGATACAGATCTACAACAAATTAAAAACTGTAGGCCGATCTCTTTGTTAAATGTAGACTATAAAATATTTGCATCAATAATGGTGAATAGATATGAGGGATGAGTTGGGTCTTACGGATATATGGCGAGCGCTTCACCCTCAGACAAATCAATATACCTTCTTCTCTCCCAGGCATATAAATCTTAGTCGAGGCTGGATATGATGTGGGCAACTACAGATTTAAAGACCAGAACTGTAGCGACAGAGATAGAACCTAATACCTGGGCAGACCATAGTCCATTATTGGTTAGGTGGAAGAGGGATACAATCAAAAGAAATAAGAGGTGGATGTTGAGAGCAAGTATTTTAACAGAGATGGAATTTCAACAAATGGTAGAGAGAGAAATGGAAGCCTTTTTTAGGGTCAATGATAATAAGGAAACCTCGATACAGATTTTGTGGGATACAGCGAAAGCCTATATGAGAGGGTTAGCTATTAAATATATAGTGGGGAAGAAAAGACAGAAATTTAAGGAGAGGGAAATGTGAACAGCGAAGTTGCGGACTTCAGAGAGGAATTTACAGATTAACCCACTAGATGTTAAAGCTAAGGAAGCAGTAGACGCAAGTAAACATCAACTCATACTACTAGACCAGAAGGAAATAGCACATAATCTTAGAATGGCCAGACAGCACCACTTTGAACATGCTAATAGGGTGGGCCGATGGCTTACTTATAAACTAAAGAAGGAAAGGGAAAGTAGGTAGATAGATCAATTACAGGACAAGACGGGAGTCATATGAGTAGATAATGAACAGAAAAAAGGGACCGCACAGGAATTCTTTTCACAACTTTATGCTAATGAGCAAGTGCCGGATGAGAAAATCAAGGTATACTTGGAATATTTGGATCTTCCCAAATTTCCAGATTCAGTCAAGGACCCGTTGAATAAGGAGATTACGGAAGGAGAGATGGAAATTGCGATCAAGAGGCAGAAGGCCAGTAAAACCCCTGGTACTGATGGCTTGCCTGCGGAGATCTATAAAACCTTTACAGATCTGTATATAAAATATATGAAGGAAATTTTTAATATGGTATTGATGGAGTCTAGGGCTCCCAAATCATGACTAGAGGCCTATATTTCTTTAATACCGAAGGAAGGGGTAGACCACACTCTGATACATAATTATAGGCCTATCTCACTTTTAAATGCCGACTATAAAATTTTTGCAACTGTAATGGCAGCTAGATTTAAGAGATACCTTAGCGAATTTATCCATATAGATCAAAATGGTTTTCTAATGGCCAGACAGTTGAAAGATAATGTACGGATCATAATGGATGCCCTGGAATATTACGAGGCCCACCCTGAGAAGCAGCCATATATTTCACAATTGAAATATATGGAGGCTGGCGATCATTTCATGAATGCAATCCAGGCAATTTATAGTCAACAGAAGGCCAAGATTTTGGTAAATGGAGAAGAGTTGGAGGAGGTGACGATAGCAAAGGAAACGAGACAAGGCTGCCCACTCTCCCCATTGTTGTTTATATTCATGCTAGAACCTTTACTTAGGTCAATAAGACAAGAGGTGAGCATAAGAGGACTAAAGATCAAAGAACAAGAAAGAATACAAGGTCCAGGCATTTGCAGACGACCTGGTCTTTGTTCTGGAAGAGCCACTAACCTCCGGAGGGCGACTTATTGACATAATACAGAAATTTGGTGAAGTAGCTGGATTACAAATAAATAGGAAAAAAACAAATATCATAGTTAAAAAGATGACGGAAATACAAAAATTAGAACTACAAAACATTTTGGGCCTCCAAGTAGTTCGTAAAGTTAAATATTTAGGGATTTGGCTGTCTGATAAATGCTCCTCAATAAGGCGGATAACTATTTAAAATTAACTGAGCAACTAGACAAAGATTTGGAGAAATGGGGCAAGATACAATTGTTATTAATGGGGCGGATAGCCTTAATTAAGACCCACATAGTGCCCAGAATGGTATTTCTCTTTCAAACGGCCCCAGTTAGACTGGATAAAACCATTTTTAGGAACTTGGACAGGGCTACAAATAGATTTATTTGGCAGGGCAAAAAGCCTCAAATTAAGTTGAAAACGATGCAGAAACCGAAAGAACAAGGCGGGTTGGGGGTCCCAAATTGGAAGTATTACTATAATTTGGTGGTATTGGTTTGGATCCGTAAATGGATTACACTACAAGGGAGACGTCTGTTAGCAATCGAAGGTCACGATCTCCAACAGGGGTGGCATGCCCACCTATGGTGGGAAAGAGGCAAACCCCCAGCATATTTTACGAAACATCACATGCGAGGAGTCCTGATTGAGAGTTGGATGGAAATTAGGAAAACATATTATAATAAGGTACCACTCTGGGTTTCACCTGTGGAAGCTATGATCTATCCGATTCTGTATAATCCAGAGAAAAAATTGACCTACAAAGAAATATTAGATATGAATGTGAAGTTAAAAACAAAATTGTCACTTCAGGAACAAGGAGTGAACCTAGACTGGTGGAAGTACATGCAAATTAGTAGTAAGTATATGAGAGATAGACAGAGATAGAGATATGTCCTTTTAAGTGTTTGAAGACTATGACCATGTTCTTCCTTAGTCTTCTCAAAGTTAAATATTCCCAATTCTTAAGTACAGTATCTTTAGAGAACTTGGTTTCTAGTTCTCTGATGAACCAAACTGTTGACTCTATATTGGCCTGCACATCCACCAGAGAACATTCAGAAATTATTTATTTGCTTGCTAAGATAAACAAACTTTGGAAGAAAGTATATTGCAGCGTCCAGATGAAAGGCAAAGACCCTAGAAATTGTTTTAACTGCTTTGTAGGAATGTTAGTCATAAAGGACATACTCTTGGTAACTGGTTGTTTTTGGTTGCCATTGTTGTTGCTGTTTGTTTGCTTAAATAATGGCACCAGCTATACAAACAGGGGAAAGTGTTGGCAAATCAAAAAGGAAATGTGAATTGCAGAGTCGAACCTGAACAAACATGGAATTCTGCGACAACTTCAGAAGTCAAACTGTTCCATTGATTATGCCAAACTTTTATTGCCTTTTTGATGAAGTGATTATGGATATGGTTTCCTTGGACTTCAGTATAAAGTAATGGCTCTTTGGCATTCTAGAGATGCTGAAATACCTACCTATTTTTTCAAACGGATGGTTTTGAAAACATTTTTCAAAAACTATCTTCAGCGCCTACGAAGTACTGTACTTCAGCCAAGGCATTTTCATTTAGATTCTATTGGCCTCAGATTATATCACAACTGATATCCTTTGTGAATGCAGTGGTTCAATGAAGGACACAAATTGGCACAAAAACATACTTCTGAATTTAATGGAGAAGTTCTTCTTATGAAGTAAGAAGTTATATATGCAAAGAACATTGGCTTGAAAACACAAGCTACTCCAGTTTACTCAGAGGTAGGCCTAGTCATGTTTAATGAAACCTACTCCTAGGAAAACATGAAGTTAAAACTCTTAACTTAGCTAGGTTTCATTTTGAGACATTGATAGGATTAAGACTAAACTTTTCATTCCTGAATGAAGAACTGATTTCACACCAATGAATAAAATCAGCATGGAGACACATTTTGTCATGTATTCCTTTATTTACTAGTCTTTCTAATCTAGCTCTCTAAAGATAGACGTGTCATATTTCTGCACCGGGAAGAGTCTAGATTCTATGATGGTTAAAAGGAATTCATTTCCTTACCTTTTCACTCCATGCCCAAAGACCAGCTCCAAGAAAGACAACACCAGCTAACTAAAAAAAAAGGAAAAAAGAAAAAAATAGATATTATTTTGTGCAACCGATACAAAAAGAACATGCCTTAGCAAATTTGCACCAACAAGATCCACACTGGATGTGAGTTGTCTAATTTTATTTATTTATTTATTTATTTATTTATTTAATTTGTATACCGCCCTTCTCCCAGAAGGGACTCAGGGCGGTGAACAGCCAAAATTAAAAAACATACAAATGCAAAAGTTAAGATAATTAAAAGAATTAAATCATTGGCTACCTAATTTAAAACCCCAAATCCATAAAATTTAAAATCCCAATTAAAAACCATTTAGGCTAGGCCGGCTTGATGAAATAAAAACGTCTTCAGGGCTTTACGGAAGGTCCGGCGGTCCGGGATCAATCGTATTCCAGGAGGCAGCTCATTCCACAGGGCGGGTGCCCCCACAGAGAAGGCTCGCCCCCTGGGGGCCGCCAGCCGACATTGCCTGACCGACGGCACCCCGAGGAGGCCCTCTCTGTGAGAGCGTATTGGCCGGTGGGAGGTTATTGGTAGCAGCAGGCGGTCTCGCAAATACCCTGGCCCTAAGCCATGGAGCGCTTTAAAGATGAGAACCAACACCTTAAAGCGCACCCGGAAGACCACCGGGAGCCAATGCAGCTCGCGCAGGAGAGGTGTTACGTGGGAGCACGTAATAAAGAGATAATGCAATCATTGTATGCTGGATAACTTGGCTCAAACCTTTTCATTTCCAACAGTGGTGACAAATAACCAATATCCATTCTGGGGGTTAGAAGGAAAAGAATGGAAATAAAACTCACCAAGTTATAAAGATTGTACAAAGCTAGGGTGTGGAATATTCTGGGCAACCAATCTCAGAAAGGCTACTCAGCTGTATGGAAACAAGCAAGAGAAGTGAAGCCAGAGAAGTGAAGCAAGAGAAGAGGAGCAAGAGAAGAGAAGCAAGAGAAGTGAGTAGTAGGGCTGTATTACTATTATCCTTCTCATCTTTCCTATTACCTTCTCCTATTAGTATCTTACAGTATATCATTTTGTTGCTTGTATGTACACTGGGAGCTTCTGCACTAGAGACAAATTCCTTGTGTGCCCAATCACACTTGGCCAATAAAAAATATTCTATCCAAAGGAGAGTGAAGCTTGCTAATTGAAAATATGTGGGAAGGGAGGAAGAGAGGCCAGGTTTCTTGCATCGAATGGGAGTCCTGAAAGGAAATGGTGACATTAAAAAAAGAAACATTGAATTAGTTAAAAAAAACAAAGGAGAATAAGGACTCCATCTGGTAGTTGAAGGCACAGGAAGAGAAGAAAATCTCCAGGATGAGATAACAGATGGTACCAAGTCAATTCTTCTGCTATCTTTTTTTTTTAACAAAGGCCATTCTCACTTTCCAAAGACCAGGGAGACAGCTGAGCTAGCAAGTTAACATGGCCTTCCTGAGCCCCCTTATTTGCTGACTCCACAAGTCTATTGGAAAAGAGAAACTCTGCAAGTAAATTATCAGCATGGCTTGTCCAAGCCTGCATCTGGCCAAGCAGCCTGCATGCAGGCAGAAGGCATAATCTTCAACTACAATTCTCTGGAGCAATAAAATGGGGGGAAAGACAAAACAGAAGTCTAGGGTTGTGCTGAAACAGTTGAAAGCATTCAGATACCATCTCAACATTCCCAAAGTCTTCTGAGACCCAAGCAACACTTTCAACTTCAAAAAAAAAAAAATTCCTTGAGCAAAAAAAAAAAAAAAGACTCTTCCAAGCTAATAACATTCCTGAAAGAGTCAGAACACTTCATGCACGATGAAGCAACTGATTCAAGCTTGAATATTACAAGGTCAACATGCCATGGCAATCCCAACAGATGACTTTTGTCCTTTCTCCAGTAATCACTTTTTTTGAAGGTAACCGAAGGGGGGACATATTAATCCACAATATGAAGAGAGAACTTTGAGTAACTGGTGGCAAAATTGTGTGGACCAGTCAAAGAACTAATCTATACTTTTACCCCCCAAAAATAAAAATAATAATACATCCTTTGATTCCAAAATCTATTTGTTGAGGAGTGTGTTAAATTGGACCATTCTACTCACATCCTTGTTTTCTGTAGAAGAAAATTTTCTTATCTATTCCCCATATAAAAGGAATAAATATGATTCTACGGAAGAGAAAGCAACACAGTAGAAACAGCAAATGGGGGGAGAGGAATACAGACAGATGATAGGTAAATTGGTAGGTAGGTGAGTAGGTAAGTAGACAGACAGTCATACAGAGAGACAAACAGTCATACAGAGAGACAAACAGGCAGGCAGGCAGGCAGGCAGACTTTCAGATAGGACTGGCAACTCTTGCATTAGAACCAATTTCCCCTGTTAACCAGAGTAGACATTGAGAAGTGATATATCTTTTATTTTTCCATCACACTAGTACACGTTCCACCCCGTCTGTTCAAAGGAAGTTTATTTTGAGCTCAAAACAATCAACACAGCTGGGCACCATTTCTGCTAATTCACTGTTGCATAAAGTCAGAGAGGAAAACAGAATTTTCATGCGAAAAAAATATTGAAGAGTAATTTGAGAGAGAGAGAAAGAAATATTCAGAGTTCCAGCTAAGATTAGGGAAATTTGAGGTCGAATAGAATATTAAAATTATAAATAATTATTGTGGCTATTTTGGAATCAAAAACGCACCAGAG